>NC_057813.1:44384791-44463934 GCF_018294505.1 Triticum aestivum
CCATCCGGACACGGGACAAAGTCTTCAATCTTGTATCTTCATAGTCCAACAGTCTGGACAAAGTACATAGTCCGGCTGTCTGGATACCCCCTTATCCAGGACTCCCTCAGTAGCCCCTGAACCAGGCTTCAATGATGATGAGTCCGGCGCGTAGATTGTCTTCGGCATTGCGAGGCGGGTTCCATCTCCGAATACTCCAAGAAAAATTCCGAACACAAGGACCGTGTCCGGCTCTGCAAGATAACATTCCATATACCACCATAGAGAGAATAATAATCCATGAATCTGATCTGCTGACAATTCTCCAAAAAGCGACATCACGCCATGGTCCTGTTCTTATTCGAACCGTTTTTACAACTTGCTACCGCACACACCACGAGGCAGTTTCCTTGGCACGTCCTGTCAGAGCAGAGATCGTGTCCCCCATAGTACGGGATTCTCATCAATACGGGTATGGGTAATCCAACCATGCATGTTGGCATGGCCCCGTGTTTTTAGGCAAGTCCTGAACGACCACATTCGGGGATGCTTGATATTCTTCCCCCTTTATAAATGAGCCGAGGCCTATCCCTCTATCTCCACGCTCGCACCTCTCGCACTCTGAGTTCCAACACCCAAAGCTCGAGTCTAAGCACCCCGGATCTTCGATCATGTCTGGATCCGACAATCAAGGTCAATGGATGGCTTCCTCTGTCACAAAGGAGGATATTGCGAAGCTCAGGGGGGCTGGGTATTTGACCGCCGATGTCAAGCATAGGCTTCCTGCTCCCGAACAGGTTATCCCCACTCCCGAGACCAACAGAGCATCGTATTTGTATCCCACTTCATCCGGGGCTTGGGCCTTACTCTTGACCCCTTCGTGAGGGGGCTCATGTTCTACTACAGGCTAGATTTCCACGATCTAGCTCCGGATTCCATCCTCCACATCTCGTTGTTTATTATCGTGTGTGAAGCCTTCCTCCATATTGCCCCCCACTTCGGCTTATGGCTCAAGACTTTCAGTGTGAAGCCGAAGATGATTGAGGGGCGATACGCAGAGTGCGGAGGCGCCATAATAGGCCAGAACGCCGATGCCTCGTGGCCCGAGGGCTCCTTCCTGGAGGTATCTGATTTATGGCAACGGAGGTGGTTCTATGTCACAGCTCCTCGAGGCTCAAAGTGGGCGGCCGCGCCCGCCTTCCGCTCGGGCCCTCCACCTCAACTGGCATCATGGGCCAACGTGGGACTAAACTGGGGGCCTATGAATGATGTACCAATGCTACAAAGCCGCATTCGGGAGCTCCTCGAGAGGGACATTAGTCTTGTCAAAATAATCCAGGTAATGCTAGTTCGGCGGATCCTGCCGTGCAAACGTCGG
The DNA here is from genome assembly GCF_018294505.1 of Triticum aestivum. Taxonomy (NCBI): domain Eukaryota; kingdom Viridiplantae; phylum Streptophyta; class Magnoliopsida; order Poales; family Poaceae; genus Triticum; species Triticum aestivum. Next base: position 44,386,149 of record NC_057813.1, read on the forward strand.
CCTCTCTGGATGTGGGAATTCAATCCAGAAGGTCCGCGAACCATTCAGCATTTCTTTGGCATGACACCCGAAGGGATGTACAAGTTGTTCTTCAGCCCACGAATAAAGTGTCCGGACACCGCCGAGGATGCGGGGCTGAGCTGCAATCGCCTCGATACCCAAGTAAGTAACCCTATAACCGAACACCTTGCTTATATTTGTCATAGCATTGTTCTGAACACTGTCCGCAACCAAGATTGGCTTAGTAAGGCGGAGAATATCAGGTGTCCGGCCCCCCTTCCCGAAGGTTCTCCTGGCCCGCCAATGGCCAGGATTCTTGAACGAACACTAAGTCAGGTTCCACCAGAGAAAGCTGAAGGGAAGAGAGGGGAGGCCAAGAGTGGGCCTCACACATTGTGCATCCAAACTGGGGGAATTAGCGCCTCCACGGAGGAGGAGAATCGGGGAGGCGAATTTGAGGTTCCCCCCCCCCCCCCGCAGGAAGAAGAGGGCCGCCTCCAAAGATTTGGAGACGGAGGCGCCAAAACAAGGGAAGAGAACTTCACCAAAGGGCCCTGCCCCGAAGGGCGTCCTCACCGCATAGTGCCCGCAAACAGGCCAGCCCTCCACCGAGACGTAAGTTTAATTAAACAAAGAACTTATTGCTTTTTCCTCTGAGAGTAATAACTGGGACCTGCTTTTTGTAATCCGGCCAGCAGTTCATCTCAACAGGGCTCATCCTCGGGGGATCTTCTTCTGAAGATGATGGAGAGTGAAACCCCACCTGCCTCTCTATCTCATGAAGCGGGCGACCCTGAGGTATCATCACGGAGGAGTCCAGATCCAATGGGGCCGGAAGCTAACACTTCGGCCGCCCCGAGCCCAACGTGTTCGGCTCCCGTGGCGGACAATAAAAAGGGTCCGGGAGAGTCTGATGTCCGGCTGAACACGCTGACGGGCCTCCTGGAGTCAGTTGCGCTCTTGGAGGATCATCGTACACTAATGGGTACAGTGTTGGAGAGAATCTCCTCCGCCCAAAGCGGGTTAAATGAAGCTTTTAGGAGCTTGCTCAAAGGCTTTGAGGTATGCAATGTGCAGTTTTGCGATAGATGTGCTCTGTATAGATAGTATCCCCTGAGACTCTGGTTGCCAGCCATATGCGGCGAATGGAGGATCACATTCCCAGGTTTGATCGCACTGTATTTATGCGCAGGTTGCTAAGGGTCCGGCGGTAAACCAGACTGCTGAAGTCGCGGAATTGGGGCGAAAAGTTGATGTGGTGGATGTTGACATCACGCTTATGAACAAGCAATTGGACGAGTCACAGAGTGCGCTCGGTGTTTCCGTATTTGATTTTTAGGAACCGTGGAAAGTATTTGAAGTATTAATGTAATATGATGTTTGCTGCAAGTGGAGCTGCTGCCGTTGAACAATGCGGCTGCTTTAAGGGCAGCCGAAGACTTGAAAGCCGAACAGGCTGCTCGTCTTCAAAGCAAAGAGAAGATAGCCGAGATGGCTGTCGAGCTGAGGGACGCCGCTGGCCGGTATGAACTTCTCGAGAAGGAGAATCAGGCAAAGGCGGTTGACCTGAAGAAGGCACTGGATTCAGCAAAGGAGATGCGCTCTCAGATTAGAGACGCATGGGAGGAACTTCGACAAGCCGGAGACATCGCAGCCGGAAATCCTTATGTGTTGCGGATGAAGTTTTTAGATCCAAAGTACGCTCTGTTGGATAAGCTATGGAGTGCCGCAGATGAGTATGCGGACTTGGCGAAGAGTGTGGCTGATGCGACCAAGGTATTCAAGTATCATGAAGAGAACAAGATGGAGAGGTTGTTCTAGTCGCAATTTAATGCTCCAGCGTGCTCCTTACCCTTGAGTGAGAAGATGGCCGTCATAGCCGAGCTCCATAGGCTGTCCGGGCTTGCAATGAGGTATGTAATAGACCATCTGTGGCCGAAGGAGCCGAAGCCGGACAGTTACTTTGGTTTGGTGCAATGATTATTTGGCGCCAGAGCACAAATCGATGCCATGAAGAGATTGGCGTGCATAGAGGGTGCGCGGATGGCTTTTGCCCATGTGAAAACATATTGGACGGATATGGAGGCCACCCGCATTGCAACCCAGGGTCCGGCAGGAAGCCAAGACCCAGCCGAGCACTATTTTGAGCAGGTCATAGAAGGTGCCCGTAGAATAGAGGCCCAATGCTGCAAAAATGTCATGTTTGAATGGCGATTCTATTAATTGTAAACAATTATATGTTTGATTATAGAGGCTGCTTTTCTTATGCTTTTGCCTGAAAGTACTATAGTGTCTCCTGTGCGGCTGTTAATGTATGCATATAACGTGAAAGTTAGCATTCGTTGGCTTCAGCCTCCACGCTAATAATGCGGGGGTGTTCAAGAAAATATGCATGAACACACTTGATCCAACGTCTTGGTCTGTTAAGGAGGTGATCGCACGTCGAACCAGGCAACCAGACTATATAGTTGTAACACTTTTCACTTTGCCATAGGAGTTTGAAAAGTGGGGCTACTATGTAGCCCCTGGTACTTCCGCGAGCGTCCGGATACGGTGCGCGTACTTGACCGGTAGACCGGTCCTTCGTTAATGCAGAGGAATCCTATAGATTCCGATGAGTCTTCGAGTGGTTGACCAGTCTCTCGCTGTATCATGACAGTCAATTTTCGGCTTTCTCTACTGAGGTGCTCATCCGGAATAACCAGGGCACAATCGCAGTAGTTCTCCTTTGGCCGCCTTAGCCGATAGAACGGAATGTAAGGCAGCAAACCCAAGAGCCGGGCTAACCCAACATTTGACCAAAGACATGATTCGGAGCTGATGCATATAAGGCGAAACTCGTGACGCTGAACACTCCCGAAGGTATTCGGACTTTATAACATATATTGGGCTGAATGATGCCCTTGACCCTGTGATTACAGGTACGTGCATTGAGCTATCGTGACAAAAGCCTATAATGCCAGTGTCCCGTATAGGTTTATGAAATACCCATGGGAATTTCAGCAACAAGAGACAGTAAAGAAGGTTTATGCAGGGGCTTAATCTAAAGATAAACCTGTGGGCGGGGCCCTGCTGCACGTCTGCGCCTGTGTCTCCGTTGTGCCGTATCCTAGAAGGGTGTCACACTGGTAGTGTCTGTAGGAACGAAAAAAAAGGAAAATGTGCGAAAAGTTAGTTATGCTCGAGAAATGTTCAAGATCCGGGCTATCAATGAGGCAATCCGAATTGTGGGCTTTTGTGACATGTTTGCAGCCCCTCGTATGGGGGCACATGTACAACCCTTGGCTCATGTTTATCCGAGCCATTGTGAAGAATTGTGTATTGGACTCGTCTAACCGTGTCCGTGGTCTTGACGACCGGTCATGCGTTCTAGTGGGAGAGGCCGCCTAGAGTTCGGCAGCGGGAACTGCCGCATATTGCTCTATGTTTCCACTAACCGTGATGACGCCTCATGGACCGGGCATCTTGAGTTTAAGGCAGGCGTAGTTCGGTATTGTGTTAAAGCAAGCAAAGGTCGTTCTTCCAAGCAATGCATGATAATTGCTGCTGAAGGGGGCGATGTTGAAGAGTAGGTTCTCGCTTCTGAAGTTGTCGGGAGAACCGAACGTCACTTCTAATATGAGGGAGCCCCAGCAATGGGCTACGGCGCCTGGAATTACTCCATTGAAGGTGGCACTACTTTGGCTTATTCTGGATGGGTCTATCCCCATCTTGCGGATGGTGTCTTGATATATCAAATTAATACTACTGCCGCCGTCCATTAAGATGCAAGTAAGATGGTATCCATCGATTATTGGGTCAAGCACCAAGGCAGCCGACCCTCCATGCCGGATACTGGCCGGGTAGTCCCTCTGATCAAAAGTGATCGAGCAAATTGCCCAGGTATTGAATTGGGGGCCTACGAATTTGGCGTGAGTTACGTGTACCATGTTTACCATTTTGTCTTCCGGTGGGAATTGTTTCTGGCCCCTAGTGTTCGGCTGGCGAGGCTCATCCTCGTCTTCGATTGGTGTTTCCCTTCCCTTGTGTTCGGCGTTTAACTTGTCGGCCTGCTTGAAAACCCAACATTCTCTATGGGTATGATTTGCAGGTTTGTCGGAAGTGCCATGGATTTGGCACAATCTGTCCATGACTTTATTCAGGCCGGATGGTTCCTCTTTACTGCCTTTAAATGGCTTCTTTCCTTGACCAGGTTGAGAGCCCCTAAATCCGGTGTTGATCGCTGTGTTGTCCGGACTATTGTTATTCCGACGTTTGTGCTTAGTGTGCCGTGGCTTCCCGTTTCCATCTCGGATTTCGGATGTGCCTGGGTTGCTGGTGCCTCTATGGGCCAACCAGCTGTCCTCGCCCGCACAAAATCGGGTCACGAGGCTTGTTAAGGCTGCCATCGTTCGCGGCTTTTCTTGGCCGAGGTGTCTGGCAAGCCACTCGTCTCAGATACTGTGCTTGAAGGCCACTAAGGCTTCGGCGTCTCGACAGTCGACGATTTGATTCTTCTTAGTGAGGAATCTGTTCCAAAGTTTGCAGGCTGACTCTCCAGGCTGTTGTATTATGTGACTTAAATCGTCAGCATCTGGAGGCCGGACATAGGTCCCTTGAAAGTTGGCCCTGAAAGCATCCTCAAGTTCCTCCCAACTTCCAATCGAGTTTTCGGGGAGGCTTTTCAGCCAGTGGCGTGCTGGTCCTTTTAACTTGAGGGGGAGGTATTTGATGGTGTGGAGGTCGTCCCCACGAGCCATGTGTATGTGAAGGATAAAATCTTCAATCCAGACCCCAGGGTTCATCGTTCTGTCGTATGACTCTATATTCACAAGTTTGAATCCCTGTGGAAATTCATGATCCAGCACCTCGTCCGTGAAGCATAGGGGGTGCGCAGCCCCTCTGTATTTGGCAGCGTTGTGGCATGCTGCCGGCTGCTGTTGTTCCCGGTGTTGATTCCGGACTGGTATTCGATCAGTTTGATCATTGTGGTGACCATAATCCTGCGTCGGAGCATGTCCTCTGGACCCATAGATGGATCTGGCCGCACTGGCATTTTTGTCCAGGAGCTCTCGTAAATCGGTGGCTGCTCTATCGCGGCCATGAGGCGGTTGGTCCGGCTGAGTAGCCATATTGTTTTTGGGCCGAACGGGTGCTGCGGCTTCATTGTCAAATTCGGGTAGCAGTTTGCGCTTTGGGTAGCTCTTTGTGTGGCGATTATCGCCATGTTTCCCTTCGGTGTCCAGCACCTTATTACATCTTCGGTTGAGCGTATCCTGCACGGCCTTAAGCCTTTGCTTCTATTTTTTCAGGCTCCGCGCTGTGCCCAGGAGTTTTCTGCTGAGGTTATCTTGTTTCGGACATTCTTCCGGGATGATGAACGCATAGTCAACCGGACTGTTCTCATCTTTGGAGGTAGTATGATGGGTTCGGCCCTCTGGTTTTTTGTGATCGGGCATCTGCTCCGGGCTGTGTTCAGCATGACCTGGCTTATCCTGCTCCATCGATGGGTCCTTATGGTCGTTGTTGGCTTCGGAGTCAACCGGAGTGTCATCCTGTTTTGGGTTGTTATCGCTATTTTTGCTGTGACTGGACTTAAGGCAGCGTCTGCACCGTCATTTTTGCTTTTGTCCGGGGGGTTTATCCTCCATTGTGTCTTTTTTGTCACCAGTGTCTTCTTTGGGCGTGTCTACCATGTAGACGTCGTATGATGAAGTGGTTGTCCATCGCCTCGTGGGCGTTGGTTCCAGACCGTCCCCAGCATCAACGTCCATACCGTCGATGTTATTGGGGTCAAAATCGAGCGTGTTTGTTAGGTCATCGATAGTGGCTACAAAGTGGGTGGTGGGTGGGTCGCGATTTTCTTCATCATCTGTATCCCACCCGGGCCGGATATAGTCCGGCCAAGAGTCTCCTGACAGAGAGAAAGATTTTAATGAATCTAGCACGTCTCCAAAGGGCGAGTGCTGAAAGATATCCACGGCGGCGAATTCCGTACCCGGAGCCCGGTTAGATTTAATGGGCTCGGATGCGCGCGGTCCGGAACACACAACCGGAGGCGAGTCTGGGGGTCCGGAGATACAGATCATTTTAGGAGAGGAGTCCGTGTTCGGCTCCAAAGCCGATGAGTGCGTGGCCTTCGGGGCGGGGTCCATCCAACCGTCCTCAGAAGGCACGACTTGCTCTGGAGCAAAGTCCGGAGTTGTAGCAGGTGCAATGTTCCGAATAATGTCCGACTGCAGATGTAAGTCATGCATGTCGTGATTGTTCGGTGCTCCTGACACGGGCCCGAATCCATCGAAGATCAAGTCTCCGCGGATGTCGGTGGTGTAGTTTAGGTTTCCAAACCTGACTTGATGGCCAGGGGCATAGCTATCGATCTGCCCCAGATGGCCAAGCGAGTTGGCCCGCAGTGCGAAGCCGCCGAACACGAAGATCTGTCCGGGGAGAAAAGTCTCACCCAGGACAGCGTGGTTGAAGGTTGGAGAAGCCATCTAGCCTTGCAGTGATGACACAGAGGAACTCTCAATGAAAGCACCAATGTCAGTGTCAAAACCGGCGGATCTCGGGTAGGGGGTCCCGAACTGTGCGTCTAAGGCTAGTGGTAACAGGAGGCTGGGGACACGATGTTTACCTAGGTTCAGGCCCTCTCGATGGAGGTAATACCCTACTTCCTGCTTGATTGATCTTGATGATATGAGTATTACAAGAGTTGATCTACCACGAGATCAGAGAGGCTAAACCCTAGAAGCTAGCCTATGGTATAATTGTTGATGTGTCCTACGGACTAAACCCTCCGGTTCATATAGACACCGGAGGGGGCTAGGGTTACACAGGGTCGGTTTACAGAGAAGGAGATCTATCTCCGAGTTGCCAAGCTTGCCTTCCACGCCAAGGAAAGTCCCATCCAGACACGGGACAAAGTCTTCAATCTTATATAAAACTAAAGTAAGCTCCCACACGCGCACTCATCAATATGCCGTTGCCGCCATTGCGCATGTCGGCGCCCGCCTTCTCCGACCAGCAATTGCTCGCCCATCACCGCCTTGTCGCCGCCATCCCTGTGGCATGAAGCCGAAGGCTCGCCCACTCACGTCGTCTGTAGTCCCTCCTTGCGATGCCGCCGCGCTGCCAAGTACGCGAGCAGCTGGTGGAGCCGCGTCTATGCACGCAGCGTACGAAGAGGAGGACGAGTGTGTGCTCTAGCACGCCGGCGAGGAGGAACTAGCATGTCATTGTCGTCTCCGCCCGCGCGGAGGAGGCGCGCATGGTGGCTGTCGCGGCGGAAGCCGGTCGCGCGCGCGTCGAGCCCGCAAACCGGGTGTGGACGCAGAATCTTCCTTCAAGACCTTGAATGCCATGTGGATCCTGCAATCTGAAGGAGCAATTTGGGTCAGTCGACTCTTTGAGCCGTTTGATGCAACATGGATGGCTAGAAGGGCTTCTTCCACCTCTTTTGTCATCTTCTTCCTTCGCTCCGTCGAACTTCTTTCACAAATTGACTGACCCAAATTATACTACTAGTACGAACGTATTAAGTACAGTAGGAACACGAAGATATGAGCAGTAGTACCAACTACAAAAATAACAGTAGTAAGACATAGTACTAGTACTACTGTACGTACTAACGAGTTCAAATAACGAGAAAGAACATAAACATAGTTCTGTTGGGGCCTCAGCACAACACACCCTTGAAAATAAACTAAGCAACTAGTCTGCTTGACACTGCAGTAGAACCAGCATGAGCGACAGCACTGCCACCTACTCGGAGTACGAGTCCACATCCTCGACTTCTTCCTCGTCCCTCTTCCTCTTCCTCTTCGCCAACGCTTCTTTGCTTGAACCGGACACTGGGCTATGCTTCTTCATCCAACCCTTGTAGATATTTAAACAAAGGTAGGCATCCATTGCTGTGTACAGGATGTGATCTTCATCTAATGTCTTCGACTCCCATGCATGATGAAACTCGTGATGAGGTTTCTTTAGTTTAGCATACGAAGGATCAATCATGGCTGCTGCCAGGGTCAGCATTGAAGGTTGAGAGGAGGACACCAGGCTTGCCTTCTGGATATCGAAGGGCTGGCCTACAACGAGACCTATCCGACGCAGGACATCCCTGTCGTTCTTAAAGCCTACAGTAATGGGCCGGCCCAGGTAAAGGCCCACAAGATTTTTGTGTGCCATAACGGGCTGGCCCAGGTAAAGGCCCACAAAATTCTTGCGGATCATAATGGGCCGGCCCAGCTAAAGGCCCACGAGATTTCACCGACACTAATGGGTCGGCCCAGCTGTAGGCCCACAAGATTTTGAGGACCCTAGTAGGCCGGCCCATTAACTGGCTGCCATGTTTTGGGCCAAATGCCGGCCCATATTTGATCTGCTCCATTAATGGTCTGCCACGCTCCGAGCCTAATAATGGCCCATATGAGATCCGGCCCAATAAAAGCCTCCCATGTTCTGGGCTAAATCACGGCCCAGATCAGGTCCGACCCTTTAAGAGGCTTCGGCCTCAATTATGGCCCATATCAAATTCGGCCCGTTAACTTGACGCTATGCTTTTGGGCCCACTTGCTAAAGGCCCATTTAGTAATTCGGCATGATATTAGTTTCGGCCTGTTAAGGGCCCGTTTAACATTTCGACCCTATATTAATTTCGACTGTTAAAAGCCCGTCATATAGTTGGGCCTAACTACGGCCCGGTTTGCATCCCCCCTGCTCGCAGCCGATATCTGATTGGGTCAAACAAGGACCGAGACAATTTTGGCCTGTTCAAAGCCCATGATTTGATTCGCACAATCATGGGTCGGGGTCCAATTCGGACTGTTGCCGACCCGTGAGCTGTTCGGCACGTTTTAGGCCCAACCTACTTCTCAGCCTCCTAAAAGCCCATTGAGTTCTCTTGCGAAAAGAGGGTCGGGGGTTACTCGGCCTATTAAAGGCCCGAATCTACTAGTGGGCCAGTTTGACGGGGCCCATGATGCGGATCATACATCGTGATTGCATGACGGCCCGATTATATATATATATAACTACAGCATTGTGAATAAGAAAAACCTAGAATATACAATAAAGAAATTATGGCATATTACATCCACTGGGCATCAAAGTTCGCCACTATGATAATAAAGCACAAGCAGACAGCAGATTACATACACTGGGCATCAAAGATCGCCACCAGTTGAAATAAACAGGCCGACAAAATAATATACAAAACTGACAGCACTTCAATAGAGTTCAAGAAAGGTTAGCCCTGCTGGCGAGCTGCAGCGCAAGCACCTGAGCAAGATGATGAGACTGCGCTTGTTCAACACTTATATCTTCCTCACTCTGAAAGATAAACAAGCAGGTAGATGACAGGTTTTGCACATAAAAGTATCAGTGCTGACAATTCATCACATTTCTTACTAACGAATAAAGTGACACAGTTTAAAAATGCATTAACACAATATGGTATTGTTCAGGTCAAGACATGGCAGGAAATGACATTGTGAAGGAGTTGGCAGCTTCATGACACCACTGGATTACAGATCAAGAACTCATAAGTATCAATGGTTAGTGTGTTGTCAATTTATCCCATTTCAGATTGGCAAATAAAGAGACGGTTTAAATAATAGTAGAATGATATGACATTGTTCATAGTTAAGACATTGCAGAATATGACATTGTGCTGTAGTGGGTAGGTTCACCACACCACTGGATTACGGATGAAGAACAGAAGCATACATGCAGTGCAAAAGAAGATCACTTGCTCTGTATAGTTTAATTTACATGGTATGAAGAAGGAACTTGGTTGTACAACTGAAAACTTAAATTGAGAAGGACACACTTTTGTTTATGAACTACATAATAAACTTTAAACATGCAATTTGATGCAAACACCAAAAATAAACAGCTGTTGCAGTCATGCCTAACCAAATATACACAACAAAGTTTGAAGGCTTGAGAAGGACAAACTTACATTACTGGTGAAGACAGGCTCTATAAAGCCCTTGTCCATGCTGATGGGGGGGGCAATTCAAGAAGTTTACCACATAATCTTCTTCATAAGCATTGCCTTTATTCTACATTTTGTTAAGAGTATATATAGATGTGATAATATACGAAAAAATGGAGAATATTTAAGATAAGATGAAGAGTGATGCTACATAACCAAGTAGCTATAAATGTATGTGCAGCGATACAGGCAAAAGGCACAGCCAAGAGCAATGCACAGCTAAACTTCTTCAGTACCAACCTTATGGTAAGAGTAAATATAGATCTGATGTGTAGAAAATGGAGGGCAAAGGAAAATAAGCTGCAGAGTGATGGTACATGAACAACTACCTGTCAATATAAGTACACTGATAAAGGACAGCATGTACTTACAAGAACAATGCAGAGCTAAAAAAATTCATTGGCATTGGATATATTCTACACTAATGTAACCATTCATACAGATCAGATAATTTGGAGCGAACAATTGATAAGCAAGCTATCATGCATACTGCTGTCACATAATGAACCAGGTACTGTATGCAAGTACAGTGATACAGGACAACAGGTACTAACAAGAGCAAAGCAGCGGGCAGCATATTTGCGATATCCTGTCGTTCTTTTCAAACCGGAATTCTTCTTCGAGCAGATTTCCTGCAAAAAAGATCCGTAAGGCACATGCGGAAAAGTAGAAGTTCAAATTGTCATGTGATTTCATAGACAGTACCTCATCCTGGGAACGAGACCAGTGCATAACAAGGTTTTTCCATTCAATGTCTTCTAAATTTAGCACAGGAGACTTCACCGGAAATTCGTTTATAGACTTGCCATCAAAGTGTGATTTCCTCAGGTAACACCGATACTGCTGCAATGCTTCCTTGAAAAGCACAAGCAAGCTTTGCTCGTCATGACTATCCAGATTGACCCTCGCCTAGTTACAACAATGTAATGTAAATCATTGATGTGTTCGATCAGCAGAAAACAGGAAAATAATAACCATGAATAATAGCACTTACACGTAAGTTGGACAGGAAGATGTGAAAATGGTGTTTGTCTTCACTATAATCTTCCCATGATGGGAATATATGCACATAGTCCCTAACAACATTGAAAGCATTGTCTTTTAAACTGGGAATAAATGGAATGGGGTTCCAATCTGCAGGAATTAGCCGTCTCTGCAGTTGGGATAGGTCTTCGGCTGGTGGACTTGCTGTACTTTTTGCTGGTGTGGGATTTTTCTGTGGTACGGCTGGTGCTATGGCAAATGAAATCGATATACCTTTTGCTGGAGTGCAGGTCCTGTGTGGTGGGGCTAGTGGTGTGGCCAGTGAAGTATGGGTACAGTCTGCTGGAGTCAGTCCTACGTTTTGTGTCACTGGTTGTACAGCCAATATAAGTGGGGCGCTGTCTTATTTCTCCGGCACCACCATGTTTTTCAAGGACTTTGCTGGTGCTCCTTCGGGTTCGGCAATCACCCTCTTCCTTTTTGATGTCTGATGCACAAGAATAGCATTTGAGTGGAAAAACATGGTATGATGACAGATGGAATATGTATTGATAATGGATGGGCATGGCATCTCGAGTTATATGATGAGTAAACTAAGCAGATGGCGGTGCAACAAAGTAGAAGAAATGCAAGACAACATATGCAAGATACGCACAATCAATAAAACCTTGCCAAATTAGAACAGGCACCTTGATGGGTGAACAGGACAGGCCATCTGCCTTTGACTCCTCGAGGTTAGAATAGTCATTAGGATGATATTCTGAACAAGAATCAACAGGTGGGGAGCGTATGAGTTTCATTGCTTCCAGAATGGCACTCAATGCCTTGGTGCCAATTTTGTAAGTCATTGCAGTGTTCCACAATATTCTTCTGATGCGCGGATTCTGATATTCACTGTAATTGCGTATAATATCTAAGAACCATGAAAACATAAATAGTTGTGACATTATCTTTGTAATGCAGATGATATTCTAATATAGGGGCGCCCCTGTAAACACTTGTGTGCTATCACTGGATTTTGATGAGAGAGCTCATGTGTGCTATAATATGGTGCGTGCATTTATATAATCTGGCACAAGTACACAAAAAATAGGCTCCTGAAGTAAGGATAGCTGGTAGATGACAGGTTCATAATATACTGTATAGAGAGTTTATTGCCAAACCATGATAACAAGAGCACACAACAACTAGGGATATCATAGTGTACATAACAGGGGTACACCATAACCACGATATATAAATCGGGAAAGTGGAACTGGCTTGAAAATACGGTGTTGTATTGCCGCTAGTAATTGAAAGCCTATCAATCACGTACATGCCAGCTCTATCAACTGTTGACTGCAGATGTCCCTGCGCCCCTTCCTGACAAGGAACATACTATACGTACTAAATACAGAATAAACAAAGAGGAACATGTTAAAGAACAGAAGCGGAAGCATATTCTTGAGGTTCCGCTTCATTGCATACAATGTTGGTTGCCCACTCATGATGAATCACATCGCCCAAAGAAATGCAATTCCATGTTGTCTCTCTATATGTGGCAATTTTGAAAAAGAGTCATTAGGATCATATTCTGAACAAGAGTCAACAGGTGGGGAGCGTATGAGTTTCATTGCATCCAGAATGGCACCCAATGCCTTGGTGCCAATTTTGTGAGTCATTGCAGTGTTTAGCTTCAAGAGTGGACTGCTGCTAGTGCGACACAAAGCAGCTACACAGATCATAGTGTAGATATAACGGGAAAACCTTAAGCATCAGAGTAAAATCAGCAAAGTGGAACTTGCTGGAATATATGTGCTAGTTTGCCGGTACGGCTAGAAAGGCTTCGGATACCAGCTCTCTTCAAGTGAAGGTGCGGTACTGTTAATATCAGTGTAACTCTCAAAGGCGACACAGCTCCCCGCATTTCCTTGCTGTTCTTATAGGATTCAAGTGGGCAGGCCACTACAAATCCTATTCCTATGTTTACAAGATCCTACGAATCAAAGAGGCTCAAAGTGTCCATCACAACCGACCGTATAGACCTTTATACTGCAAATGTCCGTGCTCATCTTCAGTACAAGGAACATACTGTACTACTATCAAACTCCCTCCATTCCAAAATATAAGTCTTGGTAGAGATTTCCACTATGGATCACATACAGATGTATCCAGATACATTTTAGAGTGTAGATTCACTCATTTTGCTCCATATGTAGTCCATGGTGGAATCTATACAAAGACTTGTATTTAGGAACGGAGAGAGTACATATTAAAGAAGAACGGAAGAGGAACATGGTAAAGAAGAGCAAGCAGATTTTGGATAATAAAATGTTGGTTGCGCAGTGCCCACACATGATGAACCAGAGCGCATTAAGAATGCAACTCCCAGCTGTCTCTCGACCATTTCAGGCGGTTGGATGAAGATCCTACGTCTCCTAACCCATCTTCTTCCTCGTCTCTGATTCTTCCCATACAGAACACTGCACGGGCCGCCGGCCGGACCATCGGCCCCCACCGCCCGTGTTCCTCCGCCACCCCCACCCCCACCCCCGCCCCAACCCCCACCCGCGTCGAGTTTCTTCGTTCGGCGAGGCCCCACAACCACCCGAGCCCCTTCATTCGCACCGGCAAACTCCGGCGAGCTCTGAAAAATTTAGTCTACTGTGATTTAACTAGTGTGGAATATAAAAGGGGAAAACCATAAGCATTGGGAGTATAGTGTTGAGCGTGCCATGGCGGATCTGAAGGTGCAAACCGGACAAAGGAACTTCGCAACCAAGACAAGAAATCAGAGTAAAGCAGTGGCGATCTATTTTCTTGCTGCGATAAATAAGTTGAGCAGATACGAAAGAGTACCGCCTCTGGTGCGGCGCCATGTACGCATCTGCTGAGAATTTGATGGTGCTGCGGTAGCGATGGCTGTCGGCGGCGTGGAACCAGATCTAGGAGGGTAGACGGTGGCGGCGGGTGCGGTGGACGAGACGGTCGTAGGAGCGGCGCCGGCAAGGTGGACGACGGCGGGGATGAAGCGAGAGGACGGGATGCAAGGATCCCGGTCCGAAGCCGTGGATGAGAGAGGTCGATCTCTTGTAATGGACGGCGGCATCGGCGTATCAGCTCCGGCATGGTGGAGGAGGACGGTGGTGGATGGGGTGGCGGCAAGCGGACGGAGGAGGGTGGGGTGGAGAGGGTGTTTTGGCGCCCACGGAGTACGAATGGGGAAAAGGGAGGTAGAGAGGAAGGGGGGAACCATGTATTCAGGGCGCGCTTGTCTCAAATGCGAGGAAATTTACAAACTTAGCCCCCATTTCAAATTTCTACTACATCACAGCAACATTAGTCGGTTGGGGATAGGACAGTAATCTCGCATACACCGAATATTTGCCGAAGAGAGTTTGTTTTTGGCGCCCACCGTGTATATGAATATGAATCGGGGAGGGAGTCGATTTCGGCCGAAGACACACTGTGTTTTGGCGCCCACCGTGTATGAATCCGGGTGAGAGGCGGTTACGTCACATTTGGGTGAAATTACAAACCTACCCCTATCGAAACCTATAGAAATCCAGCAGATAGGCTTTGCGTGGCAGGGATAGGCAGTAGTAATTTCCATCTCGCAGATTTTGGTTTCGGGCGGTTACTGCGACTTTCCCCGCTTCGTTCAAATTTTGCAGAGTGCACGTTTACGCTCGTGCCAACTCAATTCGAATCCCGTTTGTATTCTATTTTTTTTGGGCGGGATCCATTTTCAATTGGAATTACATTCTATATACATCATTTTTTATATATACTTTCAAAAGCACAACAAAGAATTCTGCTCCTTTACATGTATAATATGATTTACGAATACAACGATCTCAAAATCTTAAGGTTGAATTCGAAAAAAATTAACCAAATTATGTTCTACTAAAATGTATGGATCAGTAATATCTACATATTAAATAACATAGATGTGCGTGAATTCATATGAGTATGAATGTTTGATAGATCAATTTTGGTTCGAGTATGGATTACATGTATCATCATCTCGAATTCAAATATTTGAATCCCTTTTATGTTCACTCCTTTCATGCCCATCTCTCTCGCATGCATGCTCCTTCAGGTAGCTATCACTCTCTTTTCTCCAGCTCACCCGCACGCTCACTTCATGTTTCTCCTATCCTCGCAAACATGGTCTCTCGACGTCTCCCTTGAGAAGTGTCACACTCCTCCCTATCATTATACATTACACAGTTTTCATTATCTCTCACGTCTCTACTGTTCTCTGGTATCACTCGGTACCTAAGCTTTCTTTTTCACCGCCACACACACAGTCTCCACTCGTCTTTCACTTTGTCTTTCTCTCTATGGGATTCTCTCACACACCCTATATGTCTCTACATATGACCCATACCACTAAAATTACTCTCTCTCTCTCTCTCTCTCTCCTGTAGACACTAGACAAACGGTGGAGTACATATACGAAGAGAAGAGGCGCACGCACGCAGTCGGCCTCTCGCTGTCTCGCACACATGAGTGTTACGTAAAGGCGACGTTAACAAATAAACCCTAAACCCTAGGTGCACGATTGCTGCATTCGCGGGTACCGGGTACGTGGTGGGGCACCTTTGTAGGAATAGTCAGCTCGCGTGATAATTTGATCCGTAGGAGTTGATGGTCGGGACCACAGGTGAACGACTTGGAGCGCGGTGGCTCGCCAGTTGCCACAGATCGAGTAGCCACGTTTAAAATATCATTTTTAGCGGGGTTAAGAGTTTCCGATTTTCAATGGCGCGTTATAAGTAGTAACTAGTTTTTAGAACGATTGGTATGGAGCGAAAATGGAATTCATAGTACTACGTACCTCCCTGGCGTATGGTTGTATGGGTTTATGTTGCGAGATGTTGAACCTGGTAGTTCTAGGGCAAATACTATGGTTTAGATTTAGATGCTGGTTTTCAGTAATGAAAATCGGAAGGGGAAACTCTTCTTTGATTAAAAAAACTACTACCTCCATTCTGGTTTACTAGTCCCCATCGTACTTTGGGTCAAAGTTTGTCCACGAATTTTACTTGTAAAATGTGAATGGAAAACGAGATTTTGTTATACCCAAACAAAAAGAACTGGAGGGAGTGATTGCTCTGACACGAACGTGACCTCTCATAGCGCAGGCATTGAACCGGCGCGCCGGCCAAGAGGGCCGCACTCGCTGCAGTCCCGGCTGAGCACACCTCCTCGCCGCGTGCAACCAGCTTAAGACTGCCCCGCCTGCCTTCATTGAATCCACGCGTGTGCCGGCAACACGTCCTTCCGCGAGCCGGTAGGCATTTTAGAACACAAAAAATGACTAAAATATAATTAATTTACGCATGGTCTTGACTTGTTGTGCTCGCACTGGTAGCAGGAACTAGTAGAGGTTTTTCTTTATTTATAATTCTCCTCACATTTTTTTGCTTTGAAGTGAATCATGGTTGTGGACATTATGTATGAATGTGCAGATATCTGTGAACATGAGTTTGATGTGGAAGTTGAACTTGGAATGTCGGGCTTGCGCGTGAACTATACCATGTCCAATGCTTCGTCTGTTATTGTTTGGAAAGTAATTGTTGTTATTACATGACCCGAAAAAAACATTTTGTGCCACATCAGTAGATGCACGGACATCACAACAGGCATGCTGACTGGATAAACATTTGAACCTAGCTATTATGAAGGAAATTTTGTATTGACAAAGTTTTAGATAGCAGGAGACGCCTAGCCTGCTCTGCCTCTGCTAGCTTATTTCTGGCTTCTTCCATCTCTTCTTTGGCTTGGGTGAAGAGAGCATCTGATTGCTCTTTTCGCTTCTTCAGGAACTCAGCTACATTCTCAAGGGCTGCTGCATGCTTTCTTTCAGCCTTTACTAATGCCACGAGGACACGAACAGCTGACGACTCCACCTGGCTTGTGTGTAATCCAGCATCATCTGGGAATTTGCACCTTGTGTCTAATCCAGCATCATTAGGGAAGTGGCACCTTGTGTGTAATCCAGCCTCATTTTGGAAACATGATCTCGAGGTTGACCATACTTCCCTCCTCGCAGGAACTGCATCCTGACATGAAGTTACTTCTTTTTTAGATCAATACTCAGAGCAACCTAGATCCATTTAGTAGAAGCCAGATAAACAGAACTCGGAGAAGTGAATTCAAAAGGAAAAAAAATATAAAAACAGACTACAAGGTGAGAACACCCACTTCCTACATCAAGCTAAAAACGAAAGCATTAGGACGATTAAGACTCTTCTTATTACACATCGAAGAACACCACGCTTAAGAGAAACAGAAACTACAACATATACACATCGAAGAACATGAGGCTAAATGAAAGTAATTGAAAGGGTGTTAATACCAAAGCTCGTTTTATAGGTTCGGTGCAGCTCCTCTTTAACTTGCCACGCTCCTTGAAGATGTCCCGAATATCCTGTGTTTGGTCTTCATTGCTCCTCTGCATGTTCGCACTCGTGGTTTTAAAATCTCAACATGGCAAGAAAAATATACTACTAGTAATACTCGCGCATCTTGTGGGCAACATTAAAGCACTCGTCTGCCATGTTAGAGCATCTCCAATAGAATCGCAACGCGCAGCGCTTTAAAAAAGCGTTTACAGTGCTGAGATCGAGAAGTAGAGACTAGAGAGTAGAGGATAGTTCTCAGCATAGATAGATAAAAAAAGATAATTCAACTACTCCTCGTCGTCCGACTCCTCCTCGGTGATGTCCTCCTCCGACGTCTGACTGTATGCGTGAAGATACGATCGTCGTCGGATTCCCAGGGCGACGCTGCTCCTAGCCTCATGTTGAATTGAGCGTCCGCTTTTCGCCTACGCTTGTCCTCGCGATAGGCGGCTCGCACCGCCCTCCTCTTATCCCTCTCCCCTCCTTTGCGCGTAGAACTCGCGCTCGTTGATGATGTCCTGCGGGAAGTGTTGGCGCCACAGCACCATGGCTTCCTCGTCCATCTCGGCGATGCCGAGACGGTGCTCCCGCCTCCGGTTGTCGCGACGATCCTCGTCGGTGCTAAGCCGCGGCAGAGGCGCGAGCTCCTGCGCCCGCTCCCGCGTCGGCACGTTGGGGAAGTTCAATGTTCTATGAGGCCACCGGAGGCGCCACGCCGCGCGTCATACGCGCGGGCGGCCTCGTTGGCGGTGTCGAAATTGCCGAGGCCGAGGCGCATCCCGCGGAACCGGATCTCGGCGGAGAAGCCGCCGGAGGGGCGCGCGCGGACGCCGCGGTATCCCCAAGTTTCCCGGCGACGCGGCGGCATGGTGGCGCGGCGGCGGCGAGGCGAAAAAGAGCGGGGAGAGAGCGGTGGCGAGGCACAGAGCGGGGAGAGAGCGGTGGCAAGGCACAGAGCGGTGGGAGGGCGTTGGATTTTATAAAGCGCGCCGGACGCCGCGCGCCAAAACTAGCGCACGCCCGGCCGCTTTTTCCCGCGCGCGCGCGATCCTTTCCTGACGTCTCTGCTATCTCTACTCTCTTCTCTACTGTTATATTTATTTTATACTTAATATTTAATATTTATCTCTACTTCTCTACTGTCTACTTTTTTTTTCTCTATACTTTTTTTCTTGCAATATAGGCCGTCCGATTTATATCTGACAGATAGGAAGGAAACAAATGGGAATTTTGCAAAAAGATACCCATACCCCTCTCCAGATTTGCAAATAAGGCCTTCCCTCGTTCATCCTTTTCTCCCACAAGATAAACTACTCATACAAATGCATCTTGATGCATGCAACGCATGGGCATCTTGCTAGTTCTAAAAACTTTCCATCATTTGCCACACTACTGGTTGCAGATGAAAAACCTACCCAAGCACAGCGCGATACAGGAGCGACGCACAATTACAAGCTGATATTCTGTTGGACAATGGAGGCTATAACCAATTACTTTTACAGGAACAATAGCACCCAGGAAATTTGAAGGGTAGGTATGAACAAAATTGGAACTGCACATGTACTGCTAAGTGATTCAATAGACACATTACCAATCGAGGAGGAGAACGATGGTCGCGGCGGCCTCTGTGAGTCATGGTCGGCAACGGGAGTCAGTTCATTGTCCACGACGGTGGTACTTCTGCGCTTGGCGTCGGCTTCCGGGAAGCAGATCCGAGACCGTGGAAGACGATGCCGGGGAAGAGGCTCCGTGTACGACGACGACGGTGGACCGGCTCCAGTGCGGCGTACGAGGTCGTCGATGAGGCAGATGCGCTGCGGTGGACGAGTGCGCCGATGTAAAGGGGGAGGAGCACGAAGGCTGCGGTGCCGTGGAGAAGTCTATTTTGCGGTGGGGATAGAAAATGGGGAGTATTCAGGTGTACTACTCTGGGTGCCGGGGTGGGGTTGGCTGGGTAGGGTGAACCTGAAGTTACGAAAACAGCCCCCTACCAAGCGTCATCCGTAGGCCTGTTCCGAAGGCTATGATGGTAACTTCCCACTGCTCGATTCAGGGTCGCGGAGATTTTCCCGCCGACCTCAAAATTTTGTGACACTGGACTCCCCGTGTGGCGTGTTGAGTGATTCGGCTAAGCAACTAGCGAGTAGTAGTAGTAAACTCTGCATATTAGGTTTGACCGAAGTCAAACTTCCTAAAGTTTGACCAAGTTTATAGAAAAATCTAAACATTTACCATAACAAATATGTATGATGTGAAAGTACATTCAATAATGAATCTAATGGTATTTATTTGTTATTGTATATGTTAATATTTTTTGTTATAAGCTTTCTGAGAGTTTACAAAACTTGACTTTGACCAATGCTAATACGCGGACTTAAATAAAAATGGAGGGATTACACATTTGTTTCTTAGTTTGTAGTGAACTAATCATTTGTTGAAATTGTGAAATAAATATATTAGGCTATTGACTACGAATGTAATGGTCTATACAATTCAATAGTTACAATCATTGTTGAATCCCAAGATGTATACAAGGTCTATAGTACTTCACAACATGCTCAAACTCACATAATCCCAGTCAAATGAGAATCTAAATGCATTTCATAGTTATTACTTTGTAGGATGCAACAAAAACAACCATAACTCTACATCAGCCATTATAGAAGCAACATTTTGACATATCCCAATGTGTGAATGAAACGTGCAGAGAGAGCTTTGAAGATGGAGCAGATAGGGCGGGAAAGATTGTATGTATGTGGATGAGAGAGTAGGAGACAAACCTAACGAGACAGAGAGAGAGAGATAGAGAGAGAAAGAGAGAGGAAGAAGTTAGGTCTGTGAGAAAGATGGAGACATGTAATATACGTGAGATGCGTGTGCATCCGGATTCTGTATACGTGGAAGGAGAAGAGACAACATGTTTGATGAGAGAGCTGGAAAAACAAGGACGAGAGGGGAAGGATCTCGTGGGTTGAGGGATTGACAATTTTGTGCGGGGGAGAGAGGGATTGGTAATTTTGTGCAAGAGAGAGAGAGAGAGGGTGGGGGAGGAGTCAGTCAGCCGTCGTCACATCACCCTGCTTCCAAATGACCCTGCATTCTCTAGCGTGGTGTGGTCGCCATATTCGATCTGCTCGATGCCCTCTTTGAAGATTGAGGTGTTGTGCATGTTGGGCTGCAAAGAAGCACAAGTGAGAGTGGTCGCAGTATAACCTTGGATGGGGATGAATTGTGTGCTCGGGGGAGGGTGTGTGTGTGTGTGTGTTGTGCTGCGTGTGTCTGTGTGTGTGTGTGTGTGTGTGTGTGTGTGTGTGTGTCAAATATTGAGAGAAAGCAAACCTAAGGAGAGAAATGGGTATTCACAAAGAGATTGTGCGGGCCTTGAGGTGGGCAGGGGTCGGGTGAGGGTGTCAAAATGTGTGCGTTGATGCATGTGTTGCATGCGATCGTGCGAGGGACGGACGAATCGAGAGAGATGGTTGTTCTGTTACGGATGATCCTCTCTCTCTCTCTCTCTCTCACACACAAGTAAACTAGAAGACCGTTCTCTCATGTATACACAACATATCGGCATCTGTCTATGTCTCACTCATGCATGATCATTTGCACATGCATACCTCTCTATGTCTGTATCACACGCACACCGTCTCCACATTGCCCTTCCACCACAACACACATATGGACACATACACACATTCTCTCTCAGTCACACACACAAAATCAGTATTATAAAAAACTAGGG
The DNA here is from genome assembly GCF_018294505.1 of Triticum aestivum. Taxonomy (NCBI): domain Eukaryota; kingdom Viridiplantae; phylum Streptophyta; class Magnoliopsida; order Poales; family Poaceae; genus Triticum; species Triticum aestivum. Next base: position 44,407,240 of record NC_057813.1, read on the forward strand.
TGCACCTAAAACGTCCAAATCCAAATAAACACGAACTTGAGCTAAATTCAAATATATGGAAATATTGCAGCATCAAGAACTTTCCCAGGGAAAAAAGTTGAGTAATATTCGAGGATTGTTTTCACACACACAAAAAGGTTTGGTGGATGTCCTTCGAGTGCGACACGGTTGTCGGTGTCAAAACTAGCAGATCTCAGGTAGGGGGTCCTGAACTGTGCGTCTAAGGCTAATGGTAACAGGAGGTTGGGGACACGATGTTTACCCAGGTTCGGGGCCTCTCGATGGAGGTAATACCCTACTTCCTGCTTGATAAATCTTGATGATATGAGTATTACAAGAGTTGATCTACCACGAGATCAGAGAGGCTAAACCCTAGAAGCTAGCCTATGGTATGATTGTTGATGTCTCCTACGGACTAAACCCTCCGGTTTATATAGACACTAGAGGGGGCTAGGGTTACACAGGGTCGGTTTACAGAGAAGGAGATCTATATCTGAATTGCCAAGCTTGCCTTCCACGCCAAGGAGAGTCCCATCTGGACACGGGACAAAGTCTTCAATCTTGTATCTTCATAGTCCAACAGTCTGGACAAAGTACATAGTCCGGCTGTCCGGATACCCCCTTATCCAGGACTCCCTTAGTAGCCCCTGAACCAGGCTTCAATGACGATGAGTCCGGCGCGTAGATTGTCTTCGGCATTGCGAGGCGGGTTCCATCTCCGAATACAAGATAAATTCCGAACACAAGGACCGTGTCCGGCTCTGCAAGATAACATTCCATATACCACCGTAGAGAGAATAATAATCCATGAATCTGATCTGCTGACAATTCTCCAAAAAGCGACATCACGCCATGGTCCTGTTCTTATTCGAACCGTTTTTACAACTTGCTACCGCACACACCATGAGGCAGTTTCCTTGGCACGTCCTGTCAGAGCGGAGATCGTGTCCCCCATAGTACGGGATTCTCATCAATACGGGTATGGGTAATCCAACCATGCATGTTGGCATGACCCCGTGTTTTTAGGCAAGTCCTGAACGACCACATTTGGGGATGCTTGATATTCTTCCCCCTTTATAAATGAGCCGAGGCCTATCCCTCTATCTCCACGCTCGCACCTCTCGCACCCTGAGTTCCAACACCCAAAGCTCGAGTCTAAGCACCCCGGATCTTCGATCATGTCCGGATCCGACCATCAAGGTCAATGGATGGCTTCCTCTGTCACAAAGGAGGATATTGCGAAGCTCAGGGGGGCTGGGTATTTGACCGCCGATGTCAAGCATAGGCTTCCTGCTCCCGAACAGGTTATCCCCACTCCCGAGACCAACAGAGCATCGTATTTGTCTCCCACTTCCTCCGGGGCTTGGGCCTTACTCTTGACCCCTTCGTGAGGGGGCTCATGTTCTACTACAGGCTAGATTTCCACGATCTAGCTCCGGATTCCATCCTCCACATCTCGTTGTTTATTATCGTGTGTGAAGCCTTCCTCCATATTGCCCCCCACTTCGGCTTATGGCTCAAGACTTTCAATGTGAAGCCGAAGATGATTGAGGGGCGATACGCAGAGTGCGGAGGCGCCATAATAGGCCAGAACACCGATGCCTCGTGGCCCGAGGGCTCCTTCCTGGAGGTATCTGATTTATGGCAACGGAGGTGGTTCTATGTCACAGCTCCTCGAGGCTCAAAGTGGGCGGCCGCGCCCGCCTTCCGCTCGGGCCCTCCACCTCAACTGGCATCGTGGGCCAACGTGGGACTAAACTGGGGGCCTATGAACGATGTACCAATGCTACAAAGCCGCATTCGGGAGCTCCTCGAGAGGGACATTAGTCTTGTCAAAATAATCCAGGTAATGCTAGTTCGGCGGATCCTGCCGTGCAAACGTCGGCCTCTCTGGATGTGGGAATTCAATCCAGAAGGTCCGCGAACCATTCAGCATTTCTTTGGCATGACACCCGAAGGGATGTACAAGTTGTTCTTCAGCCCACGAATAAAGTGTCCGGAGACCGCCGAGGATGCGGGGCTGAGCTGCAATCGCCTCGATACCCAAGTAAGTAACCCTATAACCGAACACCTTGCTTATATTTGTCATAGCATTGTTCTGAACACTGTCCGCAACCAAGATTGGCTTAGTAAGGCGGAGAAGATCAGGTGTCCGGCCCCCCTTCCCAAAGGTTCTCCTGGCCCGCCAATGGCCAGGATTCTTGAACGAACACTAAGTCAGGTTCCACCAGAGAAAGCTGAAGGGAAGAGAGGGGAGGCCAAGAGTGGGCCTCACACATTGCGCATCCAAACTGGGGGAATTAGCGCCTCCACGGAGGAGGAGAATCGGGGAGGCGAATCTGAGGTTCCCCCCCCCCCCCGGGAAGAAGAGGGCCGCCTCCGAAGATTTGGAGACGGAGGCGTCAAAACAAGGGAAGAGAACTTCACCAAAGGGCCCTGCCCCGAAGGGCGTCCTCACCGCATAGTGCCCGCAAACAGGCCAGCCCTCCACCGAGCCGTAAGTTTAATTAAACAAAGAACTTATTGCTTTTTCCTCTGAGAGTAATAACTGGGACCTGTTTTTTGTAATCCGGCCAGCAGTTCATCTCAACAGGGCTCATCCTCGGGGGATCTTCTTCTGAAGATGATGGAGAGTGAAACCCCACCTGCCTCTCTATCTCATGAAGCGGGCGACCCTGAGGTATCATCACGGAGGAGTCCAGATCCAATGGGGCCGGAAGCTAACACTTCGGCCGCCCCGAGCCCAACGTGTTCGGCTCCCGTGGCGGACAATAAAAAGGGTCCGGGAGAGTTCGATGTCCGGATGAACACGCTGATGGGCCTCCTGGAGTCAGCTGCGCTCTTGGAGGATCATCGTACACTAATGGGTACAGTGTTGGAGAGAATCTCCTCCGCCCAAAGCGGGTTAAATGAAGCTTTTAGGAGCTTGCTCAAAGGCTTTGAGGTATGCAATGTGCAGTTTTGCGATAGATGTGCTCTGTATAGATAGTAGCCCCTGAGACTCTGGTTGCCAGCCATATGCGGCGAACGGAGGATCACATTCCCAGGTTTGATCGCACTGTATTTATGCGCAGGTTGCTAAGGGTCCGGCGGTAGACCAGACTGCTGAAGTCGCGGAATTGGGGCGAAAGTTTGATGTGGTGGATGTTGACATCACGCTTATGAACAAGCAATTGGACGAGTCACAGAGTGCGCTCGGTGTTTCCGTATTTGATTTTAGGAACCATGGAAAGTATTTGAAGTATTAATGTAATATGATGTTTGCTGCAAGTGGAGCTGCTGCCGTTGAACAATGCGGCTGCTTTAAGGGCAGCCGAAGACTTGAAAGCCGAACAGGCTGCTCGTCTTCAAAGCAAAGAGAAGATAGCCGAGATGGCTGTCGAGCTGAGGGACGCCGCTGGCCGGTATGAACTTCTCGAGAAGGAGAATCAGGCAAAGGCGGTTGACCTGAAGAAGGCGCTGGATTCAGCAAAGGAGATGCGCTCTCAGATTAGAGACGCACGGGAGGAACTTCGACAAGCCGGAGACATCGCGGCCGGAAATCCTTATGTGTTGCGGATGAAGTTTTTAGATCCAAAGTACGCTCTGTTGGATAAGCTATGGAGTGCCGCAGATGAGTATGCGGACTTGGTGAAGAGTGCGGCTGATGCGACCAAGGTATTCAAGTATCATGAAGAGAACAAGATGGAGAGGTTGTTCTAGTCGCAATTTAATGCTCCAGCGTGCTCCTTACCCTTGAGTGAGAAGATGGCGGCCATAGCCAAGCTCCATAGGCTGTCCGGGCTTGCAATGAGGTATGTAATAGACCATCTGTGGCCGAAGGAGCCGAACCCGGACAGTTACTTTGGTTTGGTGCAATGATTATTTGGCGCCAGAGCACAAATCGATGCCATGAAGAGATTGGCGTGCATAGAGGGTGCGCGGATGGCTTTTGCCCGTGTGAAAACATATTGGGCGGATATGGAGGCCACCCGCATTGCAACCCAGGGTCCGGCAGGAAGCCAAGACCCAGCCGAGCACTATTTTGAGCAGGTCATAGAAGGTGCCCGTAGAATAGAGGCCCAGTGCTCCAAAAATGTCATGTTTGAATGGCGATTCTATTAATTGTAAACAATTATATGTTTGATTATAGAGGCTGCTTTTCTTATGCTTTTGCCTGAAAGTACTATAGTGTCTCCTGTGCGGCTGTTAATGTATGCATATAACGTGAAAGTTAGCATTCGTTGGCTTCAGCCTCCACGCTAATAATGCGGGGGTGTTCAAGAAAATATGCATGAACACACTTGATCCAACGTCTTGGTCTGTTAAGGAGGTGATCGCACGTCGAACCAGGCAACCAGACTATATAGTTGTAACACTTTTCACTTTGCCATAGGAGTTTGAAAAGTGGGGCTACTATGTAGCCCCTGGTACTTCCGCGAGCGTCCGGATACGGTGCGCGTACTTGACCGGTAGACCGGTCCTTCGTTAATGCAGAGGAATCCTATAGATTCCGATGAGTCTTCGAGTGGTTGACCAGTCTCTCGCTGTATCATGACAGTCAATTTTCGGCTTTCTCTACTGAGGTGCTCATCCGGAATAACCAGGGCACAATCGCAGTAGTTCTCCTTTGGCCGCCTTAGCCGATAGAACGGAATGTAAGGCAGCAAACCCAGGAGCCGGGCTAACCCAACATTTGACCAAAGACATGATTCGGAGCTGATGCATATAAGGCGAAACTCGTGACGCCGAACACTCCCGAAGGTATTAGGACTTTATAACATATATTGGGCTGAATGATGCCCTTGACCCTGTGATTACAGGTACGTGCATTGAGCTGTCGTGACAAAAGCCTATAACGCCAGTGTCCCGTATAGGTTTATGAAATACCCATGGGAATTTCAGCAACAAGACACAGTAAAGAAGGTTTATGCAGGGGCTTAATCTAAAGATAAACCTGTGGGCGGGGCCCTGCTGCACGTCTACGCCTGTGTCTCCGTTGTGCCGTATCCTAGAAGGGTGTCGCACTGGTAGTGTCTGTAGGAACGAAAAAAAGGAAAATGTGCGAAAAGTTAGTTATGCTCGAGAAATGTTCAAGATCCGGCCTATCAATGAGGCAATCCGAATTGTGGGCTTTTGTGACATGTTTGCAGCCCCTCGTATGGGGGCACATGTACAGCCCTTGGCTCATGTTTATCCGAGCCATTGTGAAGAATTGTGTATTGGACTCGTCTAACCGTGTCCGTGGTCTTGACGACCGGTCATGCGTTCTAGTGGGAGAGGCCGCCTAGAGTCCGGCAGCGGGAACTGCCGCATATTGCTCTGTGTTTCCGCTAACCGTGATGACGCCTCATGGACTGGGCATCTTGAGTTTAAGGCAGGCGTAGTTCGGTATTATGTTAAAGCAAGCAAAGGTCGTTCTTCCAAGCAATGCATGATAATTGCTGCTGAAGGGGGCGATGTTGAAGAGTAGGTTCTCGCTTCTGAAGTTGTCGGGAGAACCGAACGTCACTTCTAATACGAGGGAGCCCCAGCAATGGGCTACGGCGCCTGGAATTACTCCATTGAAGGTGGCGCTACTTTGGCTTATTCTGGATGGGTCTATCCCCATCTTGCGGATGGTGTCTTGATATATCAAATTAATACTACTGCCGCCGTCCATTAAGATGCAAGTAAGATGGTATCCATTGATTATTGGGTCGAGCACCAAGGCAGCCGACCCTCCGTGCCGGATACTGGCCGGGTAGTCCCTGTGATCAAAAGTGATCGAGCAAATTGCCCAGGTATTGAATTGGGGGCCTACGAATTCGGCGTGAGTTGCGTGTACCATGTTTACCATTTTGTCTTCCGGTGGGAATTGTTTCTGGCCCCTAGTGTTCAGCTGGCGAGGCTCATCCTCGTCTTCGCTTGGTGTTTCCCTTCCCTTGTGTTCGGCGTTTAACTTGTCGGCCTGCTTGAAAACCCAACATTCTCTATGGGTATGATTTGCAGGTTTGTCGGAAGTGCCATGGATTTGGCACAATCTGTCCATGACTTTATTCAGGCCGGATGGTTCCTCTTTACTGCCTTTAAATGGCTTCTTTCCTTGACCAGGTTGAGAGCCCCTAAATCCGGTGTTGATCGCTGTGTTGTCCGGACTATTGTTATTCCGACGTTTGTGCTTAGTGTGCCGTGGCTTCCCGTTTCCATCTCGGATTTCGGATGTGCCTGGGATGCTAGTGCCTCTATGGGCCAACCAGCTGTCCTCGCCCACACAAAATCGGGTCATGAGGCTTGTTAAGGCTGCCATCGTTCGCGGCTTTTCTTGGCTGAGGTGTCTGGCAAGCCACTCATCTCAGATACTGTGCTTGAAGGCCACTAAGGCTTCGGCGTCTGGACAGTCGACGATTTGATTCTTCTTAGTGAGGAATCTGTTCCAAAGTTTGCAGGCTGACTCTCCAGGCTATTGTATTATGTGACTTAAATCGTCAGCATCTGGAGGCCGGACATAGGTCCCTTGAAAGTTGGCCCTGAAAGCATCCTCAAGTTCCTCCCAACTTCCAATCGAGTTTTCGGGGAGGCTTTTCAGCCAGTGGTGTGCTGGTCCTTTCAACTTGAGGGGAGGTATTTGATGGTGTGGAGGTCGTCCCCACGAGCCATGTGTATGTGAAGGATAAAATCTTCAATCCAGACCCCAGGGTTTATCGTTCTGTCGTATGACTCTATATTCACAAGTTTGAATCCTTGTGGAAATTCATGATCCAGCACCTCATCCGTGAAGCATAGGGGGTGCGCAGCCCCTCTGTATTTGGCAGCGTTGTGGCATGCTGCCGGCTGTTGTTGTTCCCGGTGTTGATTCTGGACTGGTATTCGATCAGTTTGATCGTTGTGGTGACCATAATCCCGCGTCGGAGCATGTCCTCTGGACCCATAGATGGATCTGGCCGCACTGGCATTTTTGTCCAGGAGCTCTCGTAAATCGGTGGCTGCTCTATCGCGGCCATGAGGCGGTTGGTCCGGCTGAGTAGCCGTATTGTTTTTGGGCCGAACAGGTGTTGCGGCTTCATTGTCAAATTCGGGTAGCAGTTTGCACTTTGGGTTGCTCTTTGTGTGGCGATTATCGCCATGTTTCCCTTCGGTGTCCAGCACCTTATTACATCTTCGGTTGAGCGTATCCTGCATGGCCTTAAGCCTTTGCTTCTATTTTTTCAGGCTCCGTGCTGTGCCCAGGAGTTTTCTGCTGAGGTTATCTTGTTTCGGACATTCCTCCGGGATGATGAACGCATAGTCAACCGGACTGTTCTCATCTTTGGAGGTAGTATGATGGGTTCGGCCCTCTGGTTTTTTGTGATCGGGCATCTGCTCCGGGCTGTGTTCAGCATGACCTGGCTTATCCTGCTCCATCGTTGGGTCCATATGGTCGTTATTGCCTTCGGAGTCAACCGGAGTGTCATCCTGTTTTGGGTTGTTATCGCTATTTTTGCTGTGACTAGACTTAAGGCAGCGTCTGCACCGTCGTTTTTGCTTTTGTCCGGGGGGTTTATCCTCCGTTGTGTCTTTTTTGTCACCAGTGTCCTCTTTGGGTGTGTCTACCATGTAGACGTCGTATGATGAAGTGGTTGTCCATCGCCTCGTGGGCGTTGGTTCCAGACCGTCCCCAGCATCAACGTCCATACCGTCGATGTTATTGGGGTCAAAATCGAGCGTGTCTGTTAGGTCATCGATAGTGGCTACAAAGTGGGTGGTGGGTGGGTCGCGATTTTCTTCATCATCCGTATCCCACCCGGGCCGGATATAGTCCGGCCAAGAGTCTCCTGACAGAGAGAAAGATTTTAATGAATCTAGCACGTCTCCAAAGGGCGAGTGCTGAAAGATATCCACGGCGGCGAATTCCGTACCCGGATCCCGGTTAGATTTAATGGGCTCGGATGCGCGCGGTCCGGAACACACAACCGGAGGCGAGTCCGGGGGTCCGGAGATACAGATCATTTTAGGAGAGGAGTCCGTGTTCGGCTCCAAAGCCGATGAGTGCGTGGCCTTCGGGGCGGGGTCCATCCAACCGTCCTCAGAAGGCACGACTTGCTCTGGAGCAAAGTCCGGAGTTGTAGTAGGTGCAATGTTCCGAATAATGTCCGACTGCAGATGTAAGTCATGCACGTCGTGATTGTTCGGTGCTCCTGACACGGGCCCGAATCCATCGAAGATCAAGTCTCCGCGGATGTCGGTGGTGTAGTTTAGGTTTCCAAACCTGACTTGATGGCCAGGGGCATAGCTATCGATCTGCCCCAGATGGCCAAGCGAGTTGGCCCGCAGTGCGAAGCCGCCGAACACGAAGATCTGTCCGGGGAGAAAAGTCTCACCCAGGACAGCGTGGTTGAAGGTTGGAGAAGCCATCTAGCCTTGCAGTGATGACACAGAGGAACTCTCAATGAAAGCACCAATGTCGGTGTCAAAACCGGCGGATCTCGGGTAGGGGGTCCCGAACTGTGCGTCTAAGGCTAGTGGTAACAGGAGGCTGCGGACACGATGTTTACCCAGGTTCAGGCCCTCTCGATGGAGGTAATACCCTACTTCCTGCTTGATTGATCTTGATGATATGAGTATTACAAGAGTTGATCTACCACGAGATCAGAGAGGCTAAACCCTAGAAGCTAGCCTATGGTATAATTGTTGATGTGTCCTACGGACTAAACCCTCCGGTTTATATAGACACCGGAGGGGGCTAGGGTTACACAGGGTCGGTTTACAGAGAAGGAGATCTATCTCCGAGTTGCCAAGCTTGCCTTCCACGCCAAGGAGAGTCCCATCCGGACACGGGACAAAGTCTTCAATCTTGTATCTTCATAGTCCAACAGTCCGGCCAAAGTACATAGTCCGGCTGTCCGGATACCCCCTTATCCAGGACTCCCTCAACGATGATGCACCGTTCGATCGACCGCGCGGCAGCGGTTCACGCGCTTGCACAGGATTCCGTATCGTGGCTGTGGTACTAACTAATAAAAGGAGTGCTACCTAAGTCTAATGTTTACGTGTACTACTATGGTTTTCTTTTAAGTTTGACCAACCTTATATAAAACTAAAGTAAGCTCCCACACGCGCACTCATCAATATGCCGTTGCCGCCGTTGCGCATGTCGGCGCCCGCCTTCTCCGACCAACAATTGCTCGCCCATCACTGCCGTGTCGCCGCCATCCCTGTGGCATGAAGCCGAAGGCTCGCCCACTCACGTCATCTGTAGTCCCTCCTTGCGATGCCGCCGCGCTGCCAAGTACGCGAGCAGCTGGTGGAGCCGCGTCTATGCACGCAGCGTACGAAGAGGAGGACGAGTGTGTGCTCTAGCACGCCGGCGAGGAGGAACTAGCATGTCATTGTCGTCTCCGCCCGCGCGGAGGAGGCGCGCATGGTGGCTGTCGCGGCGGAAGCCGGTTGCGCGCGCGTCGAGCCCGCAAACCGGGTGCGGACGCGGAATCTTCCTTCGAGACCTTGAATGCCATGTGGATCCTACAATCTGAAGGAGCAATTTGGGTCAGTCGACTCTTTGAGCCGTTTGATGCAACATGGATGGCTAGAAGGGCTTCTTCCACCTCTTTTGTCATCTTCTTCCTTCGCTCCGTCGAACTTCTTTCACAAATTGACTGACCCAAATTATACTACTAGTACGAACGTATTAAGTACAGTAGGAACACGAAGATATGAGCAGTAGTACCAACTGCAAAAATAACAGTAGTAAGACATAGTACTAGTACTACTGTACGTACTAAAGAGTTCAAATAACGAGAAAGAACATAAACATAGTTCTGTTGGGGCCTCAGCACAACGCACCCTTGAAAATAAACTAAGCAACTAGTCCGCTTGACACTGCAGTAGAACCAGCATGAGCGACAGCACTGCCACCTACTCGGAGTACGAGTCCACGTCCTCGACTTCTTCCTCGTCCCTCTTCCTCTTCCTCTTCGCCAACGCTTCTTTGCTTGAACCGGACACTGGGCTCTGCTTCTTCATCCAACCCTTGTAGATATTTAAACAAAGGTAGGCATCCATTGCTGTGTACAGGATGTGATCTTCATCTAATGTCTTCGACTCCCATGCATGATGAAACTCGTGATGAGGTTTCTTCAGTTTAGCATATGAAGGATCAATCATGGCTGCTGCCAGGGTCAGCATTGAAGGTTGAGAGGAGGACACCAGGCTTGCCTTCTGGATATCGAAGGGCTGGCCTACAACGAGACCTATCCGACGCAGGACATCCCTGTCGTTCTTAAAGCCTACAGTAATGAATTTCACTCTGTTGTCCTTGAGGAAGTTCTTAAAATCCTGGCACTCAACATCGGCATGGCATATGTGGTAGACCAAGCAAAGGTTATGTACGCAAACCTGGATCACGGCGGGCTTCTTCCTTTCTTCGTCCTTTAGATCCTTCTCTTGTCCTAGGACTGTGGTGTACTCAACATCTAGCCCAACGACCCACTCATCCGTTGAACTGTTGAACATGCGTAGGAAATGAGCAAGGCATGCTTTCACCATCGCGGATCCACGTGTGTAGATGACGATGAACTCATCGCCGGTGATCGCTCTAACCTGGTACTCAGCGGCGACCATGGAGATTTGGGAGGCCATGGATTTTGGAGGAGGGTTAGGAGAAGTTGAACTGTTGTACCTCGCAAAAAAAACTGGGAGCGAACTAATGTGAAAGGACGGGACGACTGGGAGCGAACTGTTGTAAGGTAGAAGACGGGGACGAGTAGGGCGTGCGAACGGCGTGGGCTTGCTGGCTTGCCCGATGGATAAACGGCTGCAAGCCCCCAAAGAGTTCTGCGGGACCCACTAGATGTCATGTCTACTAGACCCATATCGTAGGCCTGACGGTATAGCTTCTGCCTGTTTGCACGCCATGCCGGCGCGTGGATGTAACTTCACTTAATTCCGTCAACCGTCGCGCCTCCAACGACCTTCGCCTCCCTCGCGCGGTCGCGCCCTTTGAGACTTTGACCGACTATAAATGAGCATATTTTTTGCCTACTCCGCATGCATGATTCACCACACAGGGTGGTACGTTATTTACAAGAATACCATCTAATCTATTGTCCAAGCTATACTTAGCGATTAAGTGTGCCACCTTATTGGCCGAATGGCTAATCTTTGAGAATTGAAGATTGTTGATCAACTTCGAGATGCTCAACGCTTTCATCTTCAGGTCACGCATAGCAGACCTGTCATAGTCCCCCGATGCAAGAGACGCTACCACAAAAGCGCAATCAGTCTCTAAAATTACAGGACTATGAAGAGAAATACATATGTAGAGACCGGCAATGCAAGCCCTAAGCTTCGCTTCCTCCATGCTTTGACAGGCATCAATGAAATCCCACGACCAAATTTATACTAAAAATATCAATATCTACAATACTGATTATAATGAGTATAAGAACTATGTTTTATAATGAGTGTAAAAATATTGATTTGACATTTTGAATGTTGATAGTACATTTTTCTATAAGTCTGGTGAAAGTTGAGGTACAATGACTTCAGACAAAACTTAAATGCACAATGCAGACTAGTTCCTCCGTCCAGGTGTGTGCCATGTCCTATCTTGTCATCACAACAAGGTTAGCTATTAGAGTACCACTAGCTCCCTTCTAGTTTAAAGGGCTCGATTCAAAAATTTCACCTACTCTTAGCAAGATAGTAGAGGTGGTGGAATAGTTTTTGAAGTCTGCAAAAGTACTCCACTAATGCTGTCGTTCTTCACAAAAAAATGTGTTTACCAGTGCATGCATGAACACTAGTTACTCTAACCCCCCTCTCTTCTTTAATTCTTTGCCACATCAGCATGTTTGCTATTCCCGTGTGCATGATACCAGCTAAGATACCACCATTATGGCCAGCCTTAATCATCGCATGTAATAATTTAGTGCACCTTGAAATATGAACTTGTGTGGAGCGTGTATGTTTTTAATGACTTGAGACTATACCTAGCCCGGCATGCAAGATGACTTATTATGCATTGTTCCCCATACCTGCAGGAAGCCTATTCGTCTCCAGATCTTTTCCTCTCCATGTGTGGAAATAATATGCCTGCCAAACTCTCCTTCTCCCTCCGGTGGTCCCACCACTCCACCCCGTGTGAAAAAATCTGCATGCATGACTCTCCTACCCCCACGCTCGTCCAATCCGTTGTGATCAGCAATATTTCCACCCCTTCCCTCCCCCGTAATTTACTCCAACAAATATGCCCACGTAGCTGTTACTTAACTGCAGGTGCATTGGGTCACTGACATATGGGCCCAACAGGGATCCGGCCCACATGTGAGTGACGCAATTGGACCTGCAGTTAAGTCAGTGCAGCTCAGTCCATATCTTGCGTAGGTGTGCCATTGCTCTCCATAAATACTGCGCCTCCCACGACATCGCTATCTCCTCCCCCTCACGTTCACGTTCATCGCTATCTCCTCCCCCTCCCTCTCACGTCGACCACCATGGCATTGCCCCTCCCAAGCCCTAGGAGCCCCTCGCTGGACCGTGCGGACGGTCACCCGTCACCGTTTCGTTCCTCGCCGCCACTAGTCGAGGAGGATGCATCGGTGTTCCGCTCCTCGCAGCTACGCGATGGGTCGCCGTTTTGTTCCTCGCCACCACTAGTTGAGCAGGACGCGTCGGTGTTCCGCTCCTCGCCGCGACGCGACATGTCGCCGTTCCATTCCTCGCTGCCACTAGTCGAGGAGGACGCGTCGGTGTTCCGCTCCTCGCCGCGACGCGTCGAGGTGGATGCGTCGGTGTTCCCAATCTCACCAGCACGCGCGTCGGAGGACGCGTCGGCTCCCCTCTATGAGGAGAGCGCCGCACCGCCCGCTGAGCCCCCCAGCCTTGAGGAGATTTGGAAAGAAATGGATGTCGCCTTGTGGGAGGCTTTGCCTCCAGCAGAGCGCGCCAAAATAGAGGCGGAGAAGAAGGCCGAGGAAGAGAAGCGCACCACGGAACAAGCTGCCTGGGAGGCCTATGTCGCGTCCGAGAGAGTCAGGCAATTGGCTCTTTGGCAGAAGGCTCGTGCGAGGGCCGTGAGGGTGGCGGAGGACGCCTATGCCAACGCCCTGAATGCAGTCGGGCCCAAGTGCCTCATCTACGCTTGGCGGTACGTGGACCGGGTGCACGCTTCTAGAGAGGAGGAGTACCTGTTGGTGCTGGATCACCACACCGGTGAGATCGCGCTCGCCCGCCGGCAAGCCACCAATCAGCACCTAGCGAGTTGCGAGGCTGAGGAAGAGGCGTTGTGTCGGCACTCTGGGAAACGGCCACGCACCAGGGCACTCGTGGTGCGCCGCAAGCGCTCCTGCGAGCGCCATGGCTTTTAGGAGGAGTATAATTTTTGTTTCGTAAGGCGATCTCATTAGTTTTGGGACACAAATGATAAATCCCGAACGTTCAGGAATTTTTAGCATCCTAAATTAAGTATGTAAAAGGGAAAGTTCCGAAACCTTGTGTATTCGTACGCATTTTGCATGTACATGCATATAGCACAAACTTTACTATATACTATCGTTCTACACGTCTCTCTCGATATATGCTTGCAGACTATGCTGCTCCCTCCATCCAAGTCAATAAGTCATCTTTGGTTGTGCACCGTGACCAAGAAGGAGGAAATAATTATACACCTAGACGGAGGGAGTACTACTATTACTTATGTACGTGCAAATGCACGTTTTAACATTACGATGCGGTTTTTTTGTAAAAGTAGAAAAACAGCACTAGTCAAGCTTGTGAAACGATTCAATGCAAACAAATGCAAAAATGCTCATTTGATTGTTTACTTTTAGCTTCCTTCTCTGTGGTTATTTCTCTGTCGTACTTTGTACGGAGTATCTCACTGGTTGGAAAGGCATGCAAATTCCCAAACCGCTTCCTACACCCTGTATCGATTTTTTTGCCTAACAAGTTGTGCCGTGCAATTGGAATTCCAACTTGAGTACTACTACTAGTAGGAGTACCAGGGGCCAGTTCTTTTAGGCTTCTAGATTAGTGATCCCATAACTACTACCTCCGTCCTGGTTTATTGGTCCCCATTCTAATTTGTGTCAAATTTTGATCATAAATTTAACTAATGAAATGTTAGTGCATGTCACATGCACTACTATGTTTATTTGCTAATTAATAGTATTGCATGCAATGAACTAACCACTGCATGTCGTGTTTGATATCTCAAGTCATTAAAAGCATGCACACTCTTTATCTCTTATTGGTTGATATGTCAAGAAACAAGAAAAGAGGTAGAAGTTAATGCACCGCGCCTAAGTGTGTTGGGATTATTTGGTTTTTCTAAGATGACTTACACACCTAGACGGAGGGAGTAACATTTTATCAGTTAAATCTTTGGTCAAAATTTAGCACAAATTATAATGCTGAGGAATAAACCAGGACGGAGTAGTAGTTTAGAAGCCCAAATAAATGAGCGAGGCACCTTATTGTTACTCTCCACTGTGAGTAGTCTTATGGGAAAAGCTGGGGAAGCCGCCAAAAGAACTGGCCCTAGGAGTAGTAGCTAGGGATCGTGTGTGCGAGATGAACCGGAGAAAGTAAATGCAGAGAGATGAAATGCAAAAAAGACGGAGGGATGTGATGGTTGCTTGTCCGTTTATTTTACTAGGCCACTTATTACTGGGAATGGTTGGGTTTTGTGATATGATGGCATTACTTCCATGCCACGAGCGGGGTGAGAGGTGAGACTCCCGTGCAGCGCCGCCCTCTACACTTGTACTACATCAGTCGTGGTTTATTAGTCCCCCATTGAATTTGACTGAAGATTTAACTGACAAAATATGGTGCATGTCAACAAAAACTATATCGTTGGATTCGTATTTGAACATAGTTTTGAAAGATATAATTTTAGGTGACATGCATCAGCATTTATCCTACTATATATAATGTTAGTTCAATTTTTGGTCGTACTAATCTATAGTAGTAAGGTGCCCATGCGTTGCACCGAAGAGTGAAATGCATTGATTGGGGAGTTGTTTATTTTGACAAAGGATGTAGGGGTCATCTCATGTGTAACGGGTATCGATAGGTTTCTTCAGATATTATTCATCTCTAGAGCTCACAAACATCCGGGTGAAATAGATAAAAAGGTATCTTTTGCAAACAAAAGCGTTCAACTGTTCAACCTGCATCCAAAACTTGTGAAGAAATAACACTTATTGTTCTTTGCAAGAAATGATCTTTAAGAATTAGTTTTTGAGTATCGATTGTTATACATGTTGGCTACAGATGACATGGCACTTTCTTATAGTCAACAGTTGGCTATACTATTAAGTAATATTAACCATGCCCTTATACACCTAGACGGAGGGATTAAATCAGGATGACTCGCAAGGGGGCAGAGGAGATGTAAGAAATGGTTCATCATAAGTCTTTCACCAGTACTGTAGTACAAATTCATACATGGAAGATTCTAGACTAAACCATAAACGGATACACTTTTATTCATGTGTGATACTCCAATAGAGCAAGATCCTGCGTGGAAGTCTCCACATGCTTAGACAGCAGATTACATTGAGTGAAGACTAATGATCAACATTTAACTTGATAATGCGTATGTCCAGGTGAACCTCCTTGGAGTCCCCATGCACCGCGTCGGTGGGTAAAGGATGCCATGGGTTTTCCAAGTCCACATTGGCGGGATAGTCCCAGCTCCCCAGAGTCCAAGTCCATTCGATGAGGCCGGTGTCGCCGCCCATGTGACCCGGAGGGGTAGTAACACTGACCACGCACCCGTACATCGGCCTCGTGTCAGTGTCAGCGTCAGCGGCGTCGCCCCTGACGCACACTACAGAGACGGGGCGGCGGCCTGCACAGGCCTCGCCGGTGCCCACGATCAAGAAGAAGACGTTGTCGTCCTCCTACGAGACTAGCAGGTGGCGGTGATCCTCTAGCGACTCCGGCATGGTGAACAGGTAGCATGTCTCGTACTTGATGTTCTCCGCCAAGGGCCAGTAGTGACCGTTGCACGCATCCGTGAGGTGATGCACCATGTCCGTCGGCGAACCCCAAAACGGCATCGGGCACTCATAGCAGTAGACGAAGGGCTCCTTGGAGGCATCGACCAGGCCATCCATGAAACGGGAGTGGCTGTAGGGGACGTTGCGCTAGTTGAATATATGAGCAAGTTACTACGAGATTTGATCCGAATAAGCACAAAATAAATCATGATGGCTATAACAGAGATGAAACTAATCATGTGGACTAGCATAGTAGTAGGATACAGAGTAGAAACATGAATTCTACCACGATTTCGGACAGGAAGGAGAAACACATACGGTGCAACGGGAGCAGCACCGTTGGCGTTGAGGTTGTCGCCCATGTCGTTAAGGAAGAGGTTGCCGAGGTCGGGGAAGAAGTCGTCATCGGTGAAGTCGTGGCTGCCAGCAGTCGCGAGAGTGCGCTCCCCAAATGTCAACAGCGCCCTCTGAATGGAGAGCGGGAGGGAGTGGCTGTAGGGGACGTTGCGGCCGCCGAATGGAGCGCAGGAGTAGCACACGAAGCAGTGGATGGTGTCCTTACTAGTACTCCCTAGTCTCTATCTATCTACTAGCAAGATGCCCATGCATTGCATGGAACATCAAGATGCATTTGTATGAGTAGTTTATCTTGTGGGAGAAAAGGATGAACGAGGGAAGGCCTTATTTGCAAATGTTGAGTGGCTGTGGGTATCTTTTTGCAAAATTTCCATTTTTCCTTCCTATTCGTCAGATATAAATCGGACGGCTTATATTGCAGGATGGCAGGCACACCATATTACTCTTATAAAAAGCAGAGTTGGTGATGATGGTATGCCTGCCATCTTGTAATATAGACCGTCCGATCTATATCTGACGGATAGAAAGCCAACTATGACAATTTTACAAAAGATACCCGCACCTCTCTCCACATTTACAGATAAGGCCTTGCCTCTTTCATCCTTATCTCCCACAACCTCGTGCTCCTCCCTTAAGTCCCTATCTCTACTACTCTTCTTTATTTTTTATAACAAATCGAATAGTGTTGCGCCGTCCGCTGCACGCCCGCATGAACACGCCTCCTCGCCTCCATCATCACCAACTGAGTCTTTTATAGGAGTAGGAGTAGAGAAAAAACCGAGTTGGTGATGATGGTGTGCCGTGAAATGCACGAGCATCTTGCTATTTTTTTGCATATAAGTCCAACCACCACATAGACACAGTCTTTGAGCACAGTTTGTAGTCGTTCCATGCTCGGGCATTGAAGTTTGTAACTATTTTAGATTAGAATATACTACTCCTCCGGTGCTAGTAGTAGAGCAGAGTCCTACTCTACTACTCTACTCAAGAAAGTTGTCTGGCATCGATATGACCCTACGCTGCTGGTATGTGTCTCGTAAGTCAAGCGGCGTGTTGTAGTCATCATCCCTGTCCACTTCCCGCAGCACATATTCGCTTCTCCATCTTTGTCCGCACATAATCTCGCCCAATCTTCCATCCCCGCTAAGGCACCTCCCCCCCTCGTCCGAAACCCAAGAACTAACAATGGCAGAACCGAGAAGCGTCCGCCGAAAGAGTGGCTGGAATTCGCTCCCCATAGAGGTAATCAAGCTCATTGTTTCGCGTGTGGACAATCTCAGTACCATGCCGCTCGCCGCGTGCTCGTCGGGGCTGTACCGTTTACTCAAAGCCCTCAGGCTGGAGCTTTTTAAGCCAGCTCCTTGCTTGTTGATGTCGCCTGATCTTCCTAAATGGCATGTCACGCATCATAACGATCGTAGGGTGGCGAGCATCAACCCCCTTGACTGTGATCCGATCCCCGTCAGCCTCGACTACATTAACGGTATGTACTGGGTCGGCATGAACATGTCTTGGATGGTGCTCATCGACGGTCGTGGCAGCTGGATGCTCGTGGAGGTCTAAACCCGGCGATTGATCCCCCTTCCTTTGATTAACACTGCACTGCTTTGGCACTGCGGCCCAGAATACTCGGAATCTTACAGTAGCCAACATGATACCAAGTTTGATTTCCTCAAGGTTGTAATCTGCCAAGTGCCCACAAGATCTGCGAATTATAAAGACTTCAGGCTAATTGCGTTCTTCAACTGCGGTCTCGCCTATCTGACAGGTCACTGCGGTAAGTGGATAAATCTGCACGTCCATCACAGGATCATACATCCTCCATGGTTCTCTGATGCCATTGAACACAAGGGCTTCATTTATGATGTCGACTCCTTCTATGGCTGGACGTATTGCTGGCCTACTCCAGTCATCGCTACAAATGGCTCTTACAGCAGTATGTTACTTTCCTATGATATCATGATGGCTTGCTTATATTAGTGTCAACATTTACTGAAAAAATATTCATGCTCATAACATGTTGTTCTTAAGATTAAATAAATCAAGAGCCCTTTTTTATTTGACTCCTACTTGATATGATATTGTAGGCCGCCTGGTGTCCCTACCCTTCCTAATCCCAGAACCTTTCAATGAAAAGCGGCATGGAAGTTGCAGGTGGTTCCTGGCTCGATCAGACGACGGTGAAAGATTGATGATCGTTCGCACGTACTGGACGTGTTGTTTCGCGGAATACAATCACAGTCACTGCAAGGTCTTTGAGCAGGATCCCAGCTTCTCTGGGCCTTCAGGAATTTTTGACTGGAGGCTGGTAAGTAGCCTTGGTACACGCTCTCTGTTTGTCGGACTGAATTATCCGATTAACCAAGAGATAACCAACGGCAAGGATCATGATGGCAGCGTGGTTTCGTTCATCGGGCAAAACTGTGTGTACACAGCGTACCATGCGTCTCTAGATGCACCATACCCTGATATGTGCCACCACGCTCTACAGCCCAAAGTAGGAGAGAGGGTCGCAAGTATCAGTCTTCGACCTGCTGGCTGGAGTATCCCCCGTCAGGCACCCATCTGGTTCAGCCGTCAGCCAATCTCCATAGCTTAATAAATAGTAACGTCTAACTGAGCCAGTTAGTTAGATGCGTACACTTGGTGTAGTAGGATCTTTATTTAGTTTGATGCATACACTTTTTATTTTTTGGTAGCCCTTTTGTAATGATGGCTCATGTTTGGTTTGGAAGAGAGAGCTGCGTCTTCACTCTTCTGGCATGCTTACTACTTCTGTTGCACCCCCAGCGCTGGTTGCTCCTGCTGCTGTTTTCAATGTACAATCAGTAGTATATTTCGTTTGTTGGTTGAATAAATGTGTTTTTAGAATGACAAACACAATGTTTTGGAAGTTGTTGCACGGTTCGATCCTTTAGTGCCCCGTATCGTACGTAGCTCATATTATTTTTCATACGGAACACATTTTCCACTTGTTGATAACATGCAGCCCACTGATGAACGCCCAATAGAGAAGCCCATAATTAACTGGAAGGGAGGCTCTCACATGAATCGGACCCAGGTACATCCTCATGGTCCCCTAAACATAAATAAGTAAATAAATAAATAAAGCTAAATGCTCATGCACTAGTTCTTTGGGAAAATAGGTAGCCCAATATTTCTTTTTGAAGAATACCCAAGCTATGCCTATTTGTTTTCTCCGAATTACTGGGCTGCAAATCTTTCAAGACGAGGAGGGATGCATTCCGGCCTGGCCGAAGAGTATGGTCAATGTCTCTTAAAAGTAATATCAAAAGGGGTTGAAAATTCCAAAAAAATTATAGCAAATGCGATATTAGCTTCTTTTTTTTTGTTCTTCACTGATATCTTATACGTATTTCATTGGATTTAACATGACATAGTACTAATTTATTTTTAAATTTGTTTTAGTATGGCTATTAATTTTTGGATTAAGAATATTTCGTTCTAGAAAAAAATTGCGAATTTTCGAAATTTCCCACATATTTAGTTAATTTTTTGACCCTGGTACTGACCAGAAAATGGCCAGCAATACTAAAAATGGAAAACGGGCTGCAATAAATTCCATATGAATTAGAAAATGAGTAAAAATTATAAAAATAATAGAAAATGGGTTGTACACGCCACAGATTTCGAGGTTGACTTGTTGAAGCAAGGCTTTGTCAGTGGACACACGATTCTAGCAGCAGTGACTGTTGGATGTCCATCCAACGGCCAACGTGCTTCTTCAATCTCTGATCTTCCTGCTCCAGCCGCCTAAACTAGCGCCAGCGGGACTGCCTGCTCCCTCCTCTTGTGGCTCGCTGTGATGTCGCGCAGGCTTCCCCGGCCCACCCTACTCCCTCCACTGGCCTGGCCGCATGCAATCAACTGCCTCCTTATTACGCGAAAAAAATAATTCCTCCCACTGACATCTGGGGCGCACCGGTTGGGAGGCTGACCTGTGGGCCTACTAAGTTGATGCCTACACAGGGCTTGTCAACTTAGTCAACAAACAATTCTAATAGCAGTAACCGTTGGATTTGAATCAAACGGTCCTGCTCCTTCTTCAATCGCTGCTCTTCTTGCACCAGCCGCCCAAACCAGCGCCAGGGAGACCGCCTGCTCCTGCCTCCAGTGGTCGGGTGTGCTGCCATTGAGGCCTCATCGCACCCTACTATTCCCACCGCTAGCCAGGCCCTGCGGCGACGACAGCCTCACACCACAGCCGAACCAGTGAACCCTCGTACTCCTCTCGGCGTGGGCATCCACTGCCGCGTCTTCCCCGACTCTGTGTCGTCCCCTTCCTAGGCCTCGCTGTCGTCCACCGCCTTGGTGCTCTCGGCGCGGCATGGTCAATGTGGTCAACGACATTCCATCGGAAGAGTACTGTATGTGGAGAGGCTGACAGCTGGGTCCATGGCCACAGCCCAGTTTTTTGTGATTTGCCAAGTAAGTTGCTTTGTTAGGCCTTGTTGGGCTACAAATCTTTCAAGACGAGGAGAGCTTTCATTCGGCTGGCCGAGAAAATGGCCCATCAGTAATGAGAAATGGGTTGTACATTTTTAAAACACATCAAACCGGCAATTAGTTTCAAATATCTTTTTTTTTATTTCGAGATTTTAAATTACATTAATTTTTATGCGTGGAGAATTTGTTGGATTTTGTATTGATATACAATTATTTTTAAAATCAGTTTGAATGTGAGTCGAAATTTTGGGATTAAAAATAGTTCGGACCGCACCGAAATATGCAAAATTTCGTATAATTTTTTAACCGTGGCCACAATATGGGCTGTAATGCTAACAAAAAGAATATGGGCTCCAAAAAACCATAAGAATTAGCAAATGGGATGTAAATTATTAGAAATAATGGTAGATGGGTTGTATGCTGTTTTCCACAGATTTGAGGCTTTCCTAAAAAGAAGGTTGACGCACAAGCAGTGACTGTTGGATGTCCATCGAATGGCCGTCGTGCTTCTTCAATCTCTGCTCTTCCTGCTCCAGCCGCTCAAACAAGCGCCGGCGGGACTGCCTGCTCCCTCCTCCCCGCGGCCGGCTGTTCTGCTGCCCAGGCCTCACCGCCCCCACCGTACTCCCATCGCTGGCCTAGCCATCCTTCTACTCACCCACACCTGCTGTTATTCTCTGGCGATGGTAGACGAACCAGTAAACCCTTGTACAATCGTACTCCCCTCCGCGTGGGAAACAACTGCCGGGTCTTCCCTGCTGCCATGTCGTTCCCTTCCTAGGCCTCGTTGTCGTCCACCGCCCTGGTGCTCTCGGTGCGGCCTGGTCAACGTGGTCAACGACCAACATGCATTTGAAGTGGACTGTATGTGGAGAGGCCGACAGCTAGGTCCACGGCCGCACGCAAGGAAATGCCTCCTTATTACGTGCAAAATAATGATTCCTCCACCTGACATCAGGGACCCACCGAAAGGGCCTCTGTATTTCGTGAAAAAACGTTACCACCGCTGACAGCTCGGACCCACCAGCTATATCTTCGCACGCAAGGAAGTGCCTCCTTATTACGCACAAAAAATGAATACTTCCCCTGTTAGTTGGGACCCAGTATAGTGGAAGGCTGACTTGTGGGCCTACTAAGTTGACGGGGACGGAGGGCTTTGTCAACTTAGTCAATATGCACGATTCTAGCTCCAGTGACCGTACGATGTCCATCCAACGGCTGTAGTGCTTCTTCAACCTCTGGTCTTCTTGCTCCAGCCGCCCAAACTAGCGTCGGTCATGCCTCGTGCTCTTGCCTCCCGTGGCCGGCTGCGATGTGGCGGAGGCCTCACCGCCCCCTACTACTCCCACCGCTGGCCAAGCCATCGCTCTACTCACCCACACCCCCTGTTAACTGTTATTCTGTGGCGACGGCAGCCTCACACTGCAGCGAACCAGTGAACCCTCGTACTCCTCTACGTGTGGGCATGCACTGCCGCGTCTTCCCCGGCTCCACGTCGTCCCCTTCCAAGGCCTCGCCGTCATCCATCGCCCTGGTGCTCTCGGCGTGGCGTGGTCAATGTGGTTAAGGAACGGCTTCCATCAGACGTGGACTGTACGTGGAGAGGCTGACAGCTCGGTCCACGGCGGCCGCAAGGAAGTGCCTCCTTATTACGCCCAAAATAATTCTTCCTCCACCTGACAGCGGGGACCCACCGGACGGGCCATCGTATTTTGTGAAAAAAACGTTTCCCCCTGACTGTTGGGACCCACCAGCTACACCTTCGCACGCAAGGAAGTGCGTCCGGGCAAAAAAACGATTCGCCTCCCTGACTACTGGGACCCACCAGCTACATCTTCGCACGCAAGGAAGTGCCTGACAGTCGGGACCCACCTGGTCGAAGCATACGTAGCATTGTCATTCTGGTCGCGAACATGTGCGTACATACTGGTCATTGTAGAGGTGCGCACGTGTCATAGTAGAGGCGCGCACGTAGCATGTACACGTACGTACAGCGGACAGGGTGCAAGAAAGAAAATACATACGGGCGGGGTCACGAACGCCTACTCGCGCATATATACGTACGGCCAGGGCTCGTGTACATGGCTGGGTCGGAACAGAGTAAATGCATCATCGTCGTGTTCATGGGGAGGCAACGGAATGCATCATGTTCATGGGGAGGCAATGGAATGCGTCGTGTTCATCGGGAGGCAACGGAATGTGTGGGAGACAATCGGCTGGGTCGGAACGGAATGTGTGGTCGTGTTCATCGGGAGGGCTTGGACAGAACAGGCGATGGAAATGAGGCCTGGCGTACCTTAGAACGGAGGAAACGGCCTTGTGTTCGACCGGCCACGTTCGAAATGGGATCCTGTTCATCGGGAGGGGTCTGGCGTATCGCAAAACAGAGGAAATGGACCTCCTACGGTCGAAACGGGGGTCTTGTTGATCGGGAGGAGTGTGGCGTACCGCAAAACGGACGAAATGGACTTGTGTTGGAGCGCTACGATCGAAACGGGGGTCCTGTTCATCTGGAGGGGTGTGGCGTACCGCAAAACGGGACTCCACGAGATACTGTTCATCTCCACCGTCGACCTCCTCCAGCCTCCATGTGCAACTGTTCATCCACCGTCGACCTCCTCCAGCCTCCACCTGCGACTGTTCATCCACGGGCTCCTGTTCATCCAACCTCCACTGCACGCTACTCCACCGGCTACTATTCAACCACCCCTCTCCACGGGCTCCTATTCAACCACCCCTCCATGGGCTACTGTGCATCCACCCCTCCATCGTCTACTGTTCATCCAGCCCTCCACGGGGTCGTCATGTTCATCCAGCCCTCCACACCATGGGGTCCTGTTCATCCAAAGGCAACGCCACGGGTCCTATTCATCCACTCCCACCGCTCATTGTTCATCCAAACCCCCCTACAACACTCATTGTTCATCCAGAGAGGCAGCAACGCTCAGCTTCAGTTAGCAGCAGTAGCGAAGGAATCGATCGCTCGGGTTCAGTAACGCGTAGCCTGTAGTGCAATCGCTCGGGTTCAGTTAGAGCCAACGCCTCGCACACATGCGCGTACGTATGAGAGAAACGCGCATCGCTCGGCCCCCGACACCCACCATAACCGGGAACTCCCCGAAATTTTCCTCGCCCTCGCTTCTACCACGGTTTTTCCGTCATGGACGGCCCAAAGAATGTCATGCAGCTGCGTCTCCGGCCCGCCCAGGACGAAAAGCCCATTTTCTATCATGATTTTTTTGTCATAGAAGTAGGAGCCCACCACATCTATGATAATACCGGGTTTTGTCATAATTATCATCATAGAAGTGTCATATGTATGACAGGAAAAAAATTTGTTCGGCCCAAAATGTCATGGATGTGTATTTTTTTGTAGTGATGTATTTCACATGAAGAAAGCAATAGCAATAAAAATGAAATGATCATAATGCTGAGCTAACGAATGGGTCTTGTCCATCACATCATTCTCTTAATGATGTGATCCCGTTTATCAAATGACAACACATGTCCATGGCTAGGAAACTTAACCATCTTTGATTAACGAGCTAGTCTAGTAGAGGATTACTAGGGACATAGTATTTTGTCTATGTATTCTCACATGTATCAAGTTTCCGGTTAATACAATTCTAGCATGACTAATAAAAATTTATCATGAAATAAGTAAATATAAAATAACAACTTTGTTATTGCCTCTAGGGCATATTTCCTTCAATAACAAAGAGTCTCTTGTGTCCCCAACACACCCAATACAATGGTAAATTGTATAGGTGCACTAGTTCGCCGAAGAGATGGTGATACAAGTGCAATATGGATGGCAGATAAAGGTTTTTGTAATCTGAAATATAAAACAGCAAGGTCGCAAGTAACAAATTTGAGCGAAAACGGTATTGCAATGCTTGAAAACAAGGACTAGGGTTCATACTTTCACTAGTGCAAGTTCTCTCAACAATGATACCATAATTAGATCATATAACAATCCCTCAACGTGCAACAAGAATCACTCCAAAGTTCCTATCACGGAGAACATAAGATGAAATTACTTGTAGGGTACGAAACCACCTCAAAGTCATTCTATCCGATCAATCCATTCGGCTATTCCTATAAGTGTCACAAACAACCCTAGAGTTCATAGTAAAATAACACCATATGACACACATCAATCAACCCTAATGTCACCTAGATACTCCAATGTCACGACAAGTATCCGTGGGTCAATTAGACAATATGCATCACACAATTTCAGATTCATAATATTCATTCCAACACAAAGAACTTCAAGAGCATCCCGAGATATCTACCAGAGAGAGGAATATGAAAACGTGCATCAACCCCTATGCATAGATTACCCCAATGTCACCACGGGAATCCGCAAGTTGATAACCAAAACATACATCAAGTGGATCAACAGAACATCCCATTGTCACCACGGATATCCCACCGCAAGACATACATCAAGTGCTCTCACATCCAAAGATTCAATCCGACATAACAAAACCGCAAAGGAAAAGACTCAACTCATCACAAGGAGATAGAGGGGGAGAAACATCATATGATCCAACTATAATAGCAAAGCTCGCAGTACATCAAGATCGTGTCGAATCAAGAACACGAGAGAGAGAGAGAGAGAGAGAGAGAGAGAGATCAAACACATAGATACTGGTACATACCCTCAGCTCCGAGGGTGAACTACTCCTTCCTCTTCATGGAGAGCGCCAGGAAGATGAAAATGGCCACCGGTGATGGTTTCCCCCTCCGGCAGGGTGCCAGAACGGGCTCCCGATTGGTTTTTCGTGGCTACAGAGGCTTGCATCGATGGAACTCCTGATCTAGGTTTATTTCTGGGGGTTTCTATATTTATAGGAATTTTTGGCATCGAGAACAAGTCAGGGGGTCCATGAGGAGCCCACAAGACCCGAGGGTGCACCCTAGGGGGCGCCCTCCACCCTTGTGGAGGTCTCGTGGCTCTTCTGGCCCAACTCTTTTGCTTCGCGGGCTTCTTCTGGTCCATTAAAAAACATCGTAAATTTCAGGTCATTTGGACTTTGTTTGGTATTCCTTTTCTGTAAAACTCGGAAACAAGGAAAAAACAGAAACTGGCACTAGGCTCTAGGTTAATAGGTTAGTCCCAAAAATAATATAAAATAGCATATAAATGCATATAAAACATCCAAGATGGATAATATAATAGCATGGAACAAAATAAAATTATAGATACGTTGGAGACGTATATATTATCAAGTTGTCCCTCATCATATCCCCTTTGATTACCGGCTATAGTCTGAGAATATGGTTGGTTAACATCGTTGAAAACTTGTTGGATCATATCTAAAATAGGAATTGCCTTTGTAAGGTTCTCATCAAAGATTTGATTATTACCAAGCAAAGTTCTTAAAACGTAATCACTATTGTAGAGGATCTCATCTATTACCGATTTCTCACGGTTCATGCCATAAAAATCAAACATCTCCCTAGCTTCTCGTACTATATGATCAAACTCATTCATAAGGACAAGGGTAGCTATTTTCTTAGCTTTAGGGTTCTTTATCACAGGTAGCTCATAATACAATCTTTGCAAGGTGGGGTGTGTACGAATAAATCTTTTCTTCGGTTTAAGAACAAGAGCTGAAATAACATCTGCATAAGTTTTAGCTCTTTTAAGTATGCGAACATCATCAGAAGTCAGAGTCCCGACGCAATTGGAGAACTCTTGGATGGTCTCTTTTCGTATAACATTCCCTTGCCCCAAGTCGGAAGTTTTAGCATCCAGATTAATAGAACGTCCAATTTTAGGACTTCTATTGTCATCCGTTTCTGCCATACCGAAATCACTCATGATAATAGGCTCAAAGCAAACGATCCAGCACACAAGCAAACAAAAAGCAAACGAAAGAAGGGTGAATAAAAAGGCAATCTTTTGTGTTTTTCTGAAAACGTTTTAGAAGTGGGGAGAGGAAAATGAGAGGCAAATGGAAAATAATGTAAGTGCAAGAGATGAGACTTTATGATACGTACTTGGTAGGCTTGATGTAGAACCTCCCCAACAACGGTGCCAAAAATTCTTCCTGCTACTTCTCGAGCTTGCATTGATTTTTCCCTTGAAGAGGAAAGGGTGATGCAGCAAAGTAGAGATAAGTATTTCCCTCAGTTAAGAACCAAGGTATGAATCCAGTATGAGGTACAAGCAAGTCCCCATTAGATGCACCTGCACAAACTAACAAACATTTTCACACAACGCGAAAAAGGGGTTGTCAATCCCTTCATGGTCACTTGCAAGAGTGAGATCTAATATAGATAGATAAGATAAGTAAAAGGCAAAATAAAGTAAATAGAAATAAATTGCAACAAGGTATATTTTAGGTTTTTGGTTTTATAGATCTAAAAATATATGATGGAAAATAGACCCGGGGGGGCATAGGTTTCACTAGAGGCTTCTCTCTTGAAGAAAACATATGGTGGGTAAACAAATTACTGTTAAGCAATTGATAGAAAAGCGCAAAGTTATGACGATATCCAAGGAAATGATCATGAATATAGGCATCATGTCCGTGACAAGTAGACCGACTCCTACATGCATCTACTACTATTACTCCACATATGGACCGCTATCCAGCATGCATCTAGTGTATTAAGCTAACAAGAACGGAGTAGCGCCTTAAGCAAGATGACATGATGTAGAGGGATAGATCCAATCAATATGGTAAAAAACCATCTTTTTATCCTTAATGGCAACAATACAAATATGTGCCTTGCTACCCCTAATGTCACTGCCTGAGGACACCGCGAGATTGAACCCATCACAAAGCACCTCTCCATTTGCAAGAAAAACCAATCTAGTTGGCCAAACCAAATCGATATATCGTAGAGAAATACAAAGCTATCTTAATCATGCATAAAATAGTTCAGAAAAGACTGAAATAATATTCATAGATAATCTGATCATAAATACACAATTCATTGGATCTCAACAAACACACCGCAAAAAAAGATTACATCGAATAGATCTCCAAGAACATCGAGGAGAACATTGTACCGAAGATCAAAGAGAGAGAAGAAGCCATCTAGCTACCAGCTATGGACATGTAGGTTTCTCGTATACTCATAGATCACCGGAAGGGCAGCAAGGCTGGTGTAAAGGCCCTCCGTGATCGAATCCCCCTCCGGCAGAGTACCGAAAAAGGCCCCAAGATGGGATCTCACGAGAACAGAAGCTTGCAATGGCCGAAAAGTATTTTTGGTGTGCCCTCTGGTATAGGGGGGATATTTGAGTATTTAAGGAGACGGAGTTAGGGTTAGAAGAGCCACGGGGGGCCCACAAGCCCCCTGGCCCCGCGCCCAGGGCTTGTGGCCCCCTCGTAGTTCTTCTGGCCTCTTCCCAAAGTTCGTGGGTGTCTTGTTGTCATATTGGATGGCATCGATAACAGGTCGACTCGCTTCTCCTTGTCCATCTAGCACCATCGGCTGGACAGACCTGGGCAGCGTCGGGGATTGTGAGACGATAGTGGAGGTGGCACCGCGTCGGCATCGCGTGATTGCTAGGCGTGAGTTCAGGACAATCAGCACCACGATCAATATAAATTAGAAAAGAATTTGTGAACGTGAAAATCAGGCTGCGTACTAATGGGCTCATAAAGTTTTTATTGGGCTTACTTGATTGTCCCATTTATAGATTAATAGATCTCCTAGCGAGCAGTTATCTTACCTAGCAAATCGTTTTCCTCTTCCCTCGTCATGCTCGACCACATCTCAGACCTTCCAGCGAACCTCCTCGCCTCCCATGGTGGCCGACGGCCAAAATCAGTATGGGGGTACCCTAGGTTTCGATAATTTACATGGGGCGGACGCCCCTACACGACCCCACGATGGAGCCGCCCCGGCATGCATGCATATGCAAGTATTTGTAGTTATATATTCTTTGTGAATGGAAGAACTTTTGAAGTATATCTTTAAGATTGTTTAATTGATCTGGATCAACAATTATAATGATTGACTGCCATCCATATTTATTGAACAATAGGATGTCCCAATCCAAAAGAATCTTCAATAGACAATCTTATTTCATCATTATGCCAAGCTTCATAGATCACAAATTTTGAGTTTTTCAACAACCAACACAAAAAAGTAGGTAAGATATACAATCCCCTTATCTAAGACATCTTTTGCAAACAATTATGTTGCCAATAGCATAGATCAATATGCTGCTTATCCACTTGATTCAATTGTCCCCAATCCAAATATTGAAGCATGAGAACAACAGCACCAAGTTCTACCTTATCAAATGACTTTTCTTAATCAATATTAAAGATAAAAAAATATCTTTTAGACTTGTTGCAGATATAAAGGTATTCAAAAGCCCAATGTAGGCAATATAGAATATTTATGCTTTTAACAAACACATATTGATGTTGCTACGTATTTGTATGGTATTTGTTTGCACTATGTTAGCCAGTAATTTTGTTAACACTTTAATAGGCATGCTCCCTAGGGAGATTGGTATGTGGTTTCTTGCATATTCAGAAGTAGGTATCTTAGTAATGAGTGGAATGTAGATAGTGTTAACAAGCTCTAAGTTCACTTTTCATCATGAAAGTCAAAATAGAACCTATAAAATTGATTTGTAATAACATGCTCGCACCTCCGCGTGAAAAGACCATTGAAACCATCTAGTTGTGGGGAATTATCGTTGTGCATACAATTAACAACCTCATCAAACTTATGAGTGACGAGTGTGTATTCCAAGTGATTGCTTATTATTTGTAGCTAAATGCCAAGTATCATTGATCTTACATGGGTAATGAAAGGGTCATGAGGCTTTTCTTGAGATATGTCTCATTTTATATGGAAAACAATGTCAAATAAAATGTTCACACCACTCATGAGTAGCATAGCTACTTTGTAGTATGCACCCACCTTTTTTATTCTAATATCTATTGAAAACGTTCATGATTTCAAATA
The DNA here is from genome assembly GCF_018294505.1 of Triticum aestivum. Lineage (NCBI taxonomy): Eukaryota > Viridiplantae > Streptophyta > Magnoliopsida > Poales > Poaceae > Triticum > Triticum aestivum. The sequence continues at coordinate 44,436,960 of NC_057813.1, forward strand.
AAAGTTATTTGTGTATTTCAAAATCATACATTCAAAATTTATCGTCATAAATTTAAAGAAATGTCCACACATCAAAAATGTTTTTGTGTCTTCTATAAATAAATAGAAAGGATGAAAGTTCTTTGAATCAAAATGCACATAAAGATATAGTTTTTTGTTGAAACATAAAGAAGAAAAGAAAATTAAAATATAGAGAAGAAGAAGGGAAGTAATAAGATAGAATAATAGCACAAAAGGAGAGGTAAAGAAAAGAGGCAAGTAACCCGTAATTGCTCGTACCAAAACGGGGTGCTAGCGTAGCATCGTTATTTTACACAATGAGCATGGGAAACATTTAAAAACACACACTTAACATGTTGTAGCTTAATTCAAACTAGAGATGGGATTGTAACATGCATCTAATATGGAAAGCCAATTATGGAGATGTCTATATACAAGCGGAGGTGGAGGCTTTAGCCATTTTGGGAACCTACCCATCACTCCCTAGTGCCCAAAATTGCCAATCCAAATCTAAAAGTCCGGGTTCCAACACTTCCCTGGCGGGTTATATGAAAAACCATGAGGATAAAATGTAATATAAACACAGTTCCACCGATGCACTATATCGATTCTATTTCTAATACGAGTATGCACGCCTCAAGATAATTTCTACGATCAATTAATTCCCTAGCCAATTTCAATTTTTGTTCCATTTCAAAAAGGCACTCCCCTACCAAGTAGTGGATCAGCTGGTAAAGTATTTTAATGAGTCTAGCGAAAAGCACCATTATCATCGACATCTTAATGGACTTAGCCTCGTTAATGCCAGCAAAAAATTCTACCATAGTCCGTCTAGTAACTATGTGTCATGATGTCAAGTACACTACTAATTGAGATAGAGCTAGCTCATCATCATGACCTAAATATATGCTGGTAGGATAGCCATTGGTGCTGCAAGTAGCCATGGCGCGCCATCTGTGAAAGGATTGACATTCAACCGATAGAAGGATTACATCAATCTTGCACAAAGTAGTATTATGCTCACCTTTTGACCATGTGTAGGAATGAACGGTAAATATCATGGCATGTTTTGAAGACAATCATTGTTTTTAACCAATGTTGGAGTTAATACCGCCCTGGAGGGTAAGTGGAGTAGATGGCTGAGATGACCAACAATCCAAGCCCCCTCTGTTGTGACGATACAAGCAAATGAGAATGGTCGGAGAGTGTTGGGGAACGTAGCATGGGAACAAAACAAAAAAATTCCTACGCTCACCAAGATCAATCTAGGATATGAACATCTACAAGAGGATAGATTGCATCTACATACCCTTTTAGATTGCTAAACGGAAGCATTAAAAATACGGTTGATGTAGTTGAACGTCTTCGCGACCCAATCACGATTCATCCCGCATACTCCGATCCAAGTGCCGACGGACAGCACCTCCACGTTCAACACACGTACGGCTTGATGATGCCTTCACCTCCTCGATCAAGCGAGCGATGGTGAAGTAGTAGCTCGAGTCCTCTGGCAACATGACGGCGTGGTGCCGGTGGTGGTGGTGGAATCTCAGCAGAGCTTCGCTAAGCACTACAGAGAGGAAGAGGGCTACGAGGGAGAGGGAGGGCAACGCCATGGCATAGATGGGGTCTGGTTGCCCTCTCTCTACCTCTCTATATATAGGGGGAAGGGGGAGGAGGGGGTGCCCTAGGGTTTCCCTATAGGGGTCGGCGGCCACAAGGGGAAACGCTAGATGGGTTTTGGTTGGCCCCCTAGGTGCCTTACCCCCCCAAGCAAGGGGGAGGCAGCCCTAGGGGCGCACCAACCCTTCCTGGTCTCGTAGGATGGGGTAAGGGGGCGCACAACCCCTTAGTGGGCTTGTGTGCCCCCTCCTCTAGGCCCATGCCCCCCCCCCAACACTTCTCAGGGCCTCCCGAAACCCCTTTCGGCCATCCTGTTCACAACCCGGTGCCCGTGGAACACTTCCGGACTCCAATACCCTTCGTACTATATATCAATCTTCACCTCCGGACCACCCCGGAGTTCCTCATCACATCGGATCTCATCCGGGACTCCGAACAACCATCAATAACCACCATAATGACTCAACTATACTTATATCGTCACCAAATGTTAAGTGTGTAGACCTTGCGGGTTCGAGAACTAGGCAGTCATGACTGAGATACCTCTACGGTCAATAACCAATAGTGGGACCTAGATGACCGTATGGGTTCCTACATATTCTACGAAGGTCTTATCGGTCGAACCTCGATGTCAAGGATTCACCTAATCCCGTATGCAGTTCCCTTTGTCTATCGGTATGTGACTTGCCCGAGATTCGATCATTGGTATCCCCATACCTAGTTCAATCTCGTTACTGGAAGTCTCTTTACTTGTTCCGTAATAAAAGATCATGTGGCTAACTCTTTAGTCACATTGGTTGCAAGCTTATTGTGATGTTGTATTACCGAGTTGGCCCTGAGATACCTCTCCATCATACGGAGTGACAAATCAAAATCTTGATCCATGCCAACTCAAGAGACACTCTCGGAGATACCTGCAGAGCACCTTTATAGTCACCCAGTTACGTTGCGACGTTTGATACACACAAGGTATTCCTCCGGTGTCAGTGAGTTGCATGATCTCATGATCATAGGAACATATACTTGACATCCAGAAAATGATAGCAGTAAATTTGATATGATCATACACTACATTTATAGTTTTGGGTCTTGTCCATCATATCATTCTCCCAATGATGTGATCCCGTTATCAAATGACAACTCAAGTCTATGACTAGGAAACCTAGCCATCTTTGATCAACGAGCTAGTCCGGTAGAGGCTTAATAGGGACATGTTGTTGTCAATGTATCCACACATGTATTTGAGTTACCGGTTAATACAATTATAGCATGGATAATAAACAATTATCATGAACAAGGAAATATAATAATAACTGCTTTATTATTGCCACTAGGGCATATTTCTAACAGTGTCCCACTTGCACTGGAGTCAATAATCTAGCATTACATGCTAATGAATCTAACACCCATAGAGTTCTGGTGTTGATCATGCTTTTCCCGTGGAAGAGGTTTAGTCAATGGATCTGCAACATTCAGATTCGTATGTATCTTGCAAATTTTGATGTCCTCCTTGATGTAATCACATATAGAATTGAAGCGTCGCTTTATGTGTCTGGTCCTCTTGTGAAACCTTGGTTCCTTGGCTAGAGCAATGTTGATGACCCACAAGTAAAGGGGATCTATCATAGTCCTTTCGATAAGTAAGAGTGTCGAACCCAACGAGGAGTAGAAGGAAATGACAAGTGGTTTTCAGTAAGGTATTCTCTGCAAGCACTGAAATTATCGGTGACAGATAGTTTTGTGATAAGGTAATTCGTAATGGGTAACAAGTAATGAAAGTAACTAAGGTGCAGCAAGGTGGCCCAATCCTTTTTGTAGCAAAGGACAAGCCTGGACAAACTCTTATATAAAGGAAAGCGCTCCCGAGGACACATGGGAATTATCGTCAAGCTAGTTTTCATCATGCTCATATGATTCGCGTTCGGTACTTTGATAATTTGATATGTGGGTGGACCGGTGCTTGGGTACTGCCCTTCCTTGGACAAGCATCCCACTTATGATTAACCCCTCTCGCAAGCATCCGCAACTACGAAAGAAGAATTAAGTTAAACCTAACCATAGCATGAAACATATGGCTCCAAATCCGCCCCTTACGAAGCAACGCATAAACTAGGGTTTAAGCTTCTATCACTCTAGCAACCCATCGTCTACTTATTACTTCCCAATGCCTTCCTCTAGGCCCAAACAATGGTGAAGTGTCATGTAGTCGATGTTCACATAACACCACTAGAGGAGAGACAACATACATCTCATCAAAATATCTAACGAATACCAAATTCACATGATTACTTATAACAAGACTTCTCCCATGTCCTCGGGAACAAACATAAGTACTCACAAATCAAATTCATGTTCAAAATCAGAGGGGTATTAATATGCATAAAGGATCTGAACATATGATCTTCCACCGAATAAACCAACTAGCATCAACTACAACAAGTAATCAATACTACTAGCAACCCACAGGTACCAATCTGAGGTTTTGAGACAAAGATCGAATACAAGAGATGAACTAGGCTTTGAGAGGAGATGGTGCTTGTGAATATGTTGATGGATATTGACCCCCTCCCGATGAGAGGATCGATGGTGATGACGATGGTGATGATGATGGTGACGATTTCCCCCTCCCGGAAAGATGTTTCCCCGGCAGAACAGCTCCGCCGGAGCCCTAGATTGGTTCCGCCCAGGTTCTACCTCGAGAAGGTGGCGCTTCGTCCCGAAAGCTTCCTTATGATTTTTTCCCGGGCAAAAGATACCTTATACCAGAAGATGGGCATCGGGGGGGCATCCAGGTGGCCCACGAGGCAGGGGGCGCCCCCCCCCCCCCCACCCTTGTGGATAGTGGGTGGGCCCCCTCTGGTGCTTTATTCACCCAATATTTTTTATATATTCTAGAACTGACTTTCATGGAGTTTCAGGACTTCTGGAGTTGTGCAGAATAGGTCTCTAATATTTTCTCCTTTTCCAGCCCAATATTCCAGCTATCGGCATTCCCCTCTTCATGTAAACCTTGTAAAATAAGAGAGAAAGGGCATAAGTATTGTGACATAATGTGTAGTAAGAGCCCATATTGCAATAAATATCGATATAAAAGCATGATGCAAAATGGACGTATCAACTCCCCCAAGCTTAGACCTCGCTTGTCCTCAAGCGGAAGCCGATATTGAAAAATATGTCCACATGTTTAGAGATAGAGGTGTCGATAAAATAAAATACGGACATGAGGGCATCATGATTATTCTTAGAACAGCAACATATATATTGTCATATGATTTCTTATGCTAAAGTAACAATCTATTCACAATGTAAAGTATGTCAGAAACTTCATGAAAACTAGCAAACTATAATCTCAGTCATTGAAGCAATTGCAATTTATCATAACATCGGAAAGAGTCAATATAAGAGCTTTTCAGCAAGTTCACATACTCAACTATCATTTAATCTTTCATAATTTCTAACACTCATGCAATACTTATGGGTATGAAGTTTTAATCGGACACTGAAAAAGATAGGGGCTTATAGTTTCGCCTCCCAACCTTTTACCTTAAGGGTGATGTCAACAATAATACCTTATGAAAACCTACATCCAATTGAGTATATATATCAGGATCTTTCCAACACATAGTGCTTGCCAAAAGATAAAGTGTAAAAAGGAAAGGTGAAGATCACCATGACTCTTGTATAAGGTATAAGACAAAAATAAAAGATAGTCCCTTTGCAGAGGGAAGCAGAGGTTGTCATGTGCTTTTATGGTTGGATGCACAAAATCTTAATGCAAAAGAACGTCACTTTATATTGCCACTTGTGATAGGGACCTTTATTATGCAGTTCGTCACTTTTATTTCTTCCATATCACAAGCTCGTATAAAGCTTATTTTCTCCGCACTAATAGATCATACATATTTAGAGAGCAAGTTTTATTGCTTGAAACAATGACAATATACTTGAACGATCTTACTCAATCCATAGGTAGATATGGTGGACTCTCATGGCAAAACTGGGTTTAGGATTGTTTGGAAGCACAAGTAGTATCTCTACTTGGTGCAAAGAATTTGGCTTGCATGAGGGGGAAAAGGAAAGCTCAACGTGTTGGATGATCCATGACAATATAATTTATTTCGGATATAATAAAACATAACCCATTACGTTGTCTTCCTTGTCCAACATCAACTTTTTGGCATGTCATATTTTAATGAGTGCTCACAATCATAAAAGATGTCCAAGATAGTATATTTATATGTGAAAACCTCTCTTTCTTTTTTACTTCCTATTAATTACAACGATGACCAAAACTATGTTTGTCAACTCTCAACAACTTTTATTCATCATACTCTTTATATGTGAAGTCGTCACTTTCCATAAGATCAATATGATCTTTTTATTTCTTTTTATTCTTTCTTTTTCTTTTATTCCCTCAAGATCATAGCAAGATAGCAAAGCCCTCAACTCAAAAATGATCTTTATTATATAGCTCACAGACTCGATTACATAGATAGGGATCATACTAAAACTTTATTCTACTAGATTAAGATATAACCAAAAGGGTCGAACTAAGAAAGACGGTAAAAATAAAAGTGTGATGGTGATACGATACCGGGGCACCTCCCCCAAGCTTGGCAATTGCCAAGGGGAGTGCCCATACCCATGTGTGTATGTCTCTTTCTTCGGAGGTGGTGATGATGGAGTTGTTTATGATGTAGGCTTGTCATCCATCTTCCAAGGCATAGGCTCACCATCATAGAAGGATGATCGAGTCTCCGGGATCCTAAAATCTGCAGCCAAACTCATCCTCTTGAATTTATATTCATACTCACAGTTTTGGTTTCGTAGGTCATAGATCTAGGCTTGGAGGTGCTCAATCTTCTCGTGAAGCTTGAAGATGGTCTCCTCAATGTTCTTGGCATCCAGCTTGTGGTTGTTGGTGAACTCCGCAATCATCATGTGGTTGGCGTTGAGTCCACGTTCCACCATCCCTTGGCACTTAAAAATTTGTTGCTCCATTGCTTCGAGTCTTGTCTCCGCACTTCCGGTCCTCCTTGGTCCCTCAACATCACGGATGTGCAGCACCCCCTCACGCATCTCAATGGTTTGAGGGTGTTGCAGCACCTCTGCGAGGTAGGGGTTGATGACCTTCTCAAAAAACTTATCCTTGGGGGCGCTTGAAGACGTCATGGTGATCTAGATCTGTCAGAAAGACAGCTCGAAATAAAAGCAAAGGATTTTGTCATGGTACGGTGGTCAAAACCTTCGGTATATTATAGAATGAATTTTTACCGACCAAAAGGAGTATCGTGCAAGAAAATGGAGTCCAGAGGGCACACGAGGTGCCCACGAGGCAGGGGGACGCGCCCTCCACCCTTGTGGATGCCTCGTGTCCTTTCTGGACTACTTCTTATTTTCCTATTTTCTTAAATATTCCAAAACGGAGAAAAATTGCTATTAGAACTATTTTGGAGTCGGTTTACTTACCGTACCACATACCTATGCCTTTTCAGAGTCTAAAACGTTCTACAAAGTTTCGCTTATGTACTCCTCTGGGGTTACGGGGTCAATAACATTGGTTTCAACATTTATGGGATTACCTGAGATATAATGTTTGATCCTTTGACCGTTCACCACCTTCGGATTTGTGCCTTCGAAGTTGTTGATTTTTATGGCACCGGAAAGATAGACCTCCTCGATAACTTAAGTACCTTCCCATTTAGAGAGGATTTTTCCTGCAAAAAATCTTAAACGGGAGTTGTATAACAAAACATAGTCACCTACATTAAACTCACGCTTTTGTATCCTTTTGCCATGCCATCTTTTAACTTTTTCTTTAAACAGTTTGGTGTTCTCATAGGCCTGGGTTCTCCATTCATCAAGTGAGCTAATGTCAAATAGCCTCTTCTCACCGGCAAGTTTGAAATCATAATTGAGCTCTTTAATGGCCCAATATGCCTTATGTTCTAGTTCAAGAGGTAAGTGACTTGTTTTCCATAAACCATTTTATACGGATACATACCCATAGGATTTTTATATGCAGTTCTATAGGCCCATAATGCATCATCAAGTTTTTGGACCAATTCTTTCTAGATCTATTAACAGTCTTTTGCAAAACTAATTTAATCTCTCTATTACTCAGTTCTACTTGACCACTAGACTGTGGGTGCTACAGAGATGCAATTCTATGATTAACATCATACTTAGCAAGCATTTTACCAAAAGCACCATGAATAAAATGTGAACCACCATCGGTCATTAAGTATCTAGGGACTCCAAACCTCGGAAAAATAACTTCTTTAAGCATCTTAATACAGGTGTTATGATCAAAACTACTAGTTGGAATAGCTTCTACCCACTTAGTAACGTAATCAATAGCAACTAAAATATGTGTATACCCATTAGAGGAAGGAAGCGGTCCCATATAATCGAAGCCCCAAACATCAAATGGTTCAATAAAAAGTGAATAGTTCATAGGCATTTCTTGACGTCTACTAATATTACCAATTCATTGACATTCATCGCAAGACAAGACAAACTTACGGGCATCTTTGAAGAGAGTATGCCAATAAAAACTGGATTGCAATATCTTATGTGCAGTTCTATCTCCCGCGTGATGTCCTCCATATGCCTCAGAGTGACACTTGCGTAGGATCTGTTCCTGTTCATGCTCAGGTACACAACGTCCAATAACACCATCTACTCCTTCTTTAAAAAGGTGTGGGTCATCCCAAAAGTAATGTCTTAAATCATAGAAAAACCTTTCTTTTGCTGGTATGTGAAACTAGGTGGTATAAATTTAGCAACAATGTAATTAGCATAATCAGCATACCATGGAGCAGTACGAGAAGCATTTATGACAGCTAATTGTTCATCGGGAAAGCTATCATCAATAGGTAGTGGGTCATCAAGAACATTCTCTAACCTAGACAAGTTGTCTGCAACGGGATTCCCAGCTCCCTTTCTATTAATAATATGCAAATCAAATTCTTGTAGCAAGAGAACCCATCTAATAAGTCTAGGTTTAGCATCTTTATGTTCCATAAGGTATTTAATAGCAGCATGATTAGTGTGACAAGTTACTTTGGAATCAACAATTTAAGGTCTGAACTTATCACAAGCAAATACAACTGCTAAAAATTCTTTTTTAGTAGTAGCATAATTTCTCTGGGCACTATCTAGAGTTTTACTAGCATATTGGATAACATTTAATTTCTTATCAACTCTTTGTCCTAGAACAGCACCTACAGCATAATCACTAGCATCACACATAATTTCAAAGGGTAAATTCCAATCAGGAGGCTGAACAAGAGGTGCGGAAATCAAGGCTTTCTTAAGTACTTCAAATGCTTCTATGCAATCATCATCAAAGACAAAAGGAACATCTTTTTGTAAGAGATTAGTCAGAGGCCTAGAAATTTTTGAGAAGTCTTTAGTGAACCTTCTATAAAAACCGGCATGACCAAGGAAACTTCTTATACCTTTAATGTCATTAGACACGACATCTTTTCAATAGCATCAACTTTAGCTTTATCAACTTGAATACCTCTTTTAGAAATTTTATGCCCCAAGACAATACCTTCATTAACCATAAAGTGGCACTTCTCCCAATTCAAGACAAGATTAGTTTCTTCACATCTCTGCAAAACTCGATCAAGGTTGCTTAAGCAATCATCAATATAAGTTCCATACACGGAGAAATCATCCATGAAAACCTCAACAATCTTTTCACAAAAGTCAGAGAATATAGCAGTCATACATATTTGAAAGGTATCAGGTGCATTAGATAAACCAAAAGGCATATGTCTATAAGCAAAGGTACCGAAAGGGCAAGTAAAAGTGGTCTTATCTTGATCCTCTTTTGACACAGGTATTTGAGAGAAACCAGAGTAACCATCTAGAAAGCAAAAATGTGTATGTTTGGATAATCTTTCTAGCATTTGATCAATAAAAGGTAAAGGCTAATGATCTTTTCTAGTAGCTTTATTTAATTTGCAGGAATCAATTACCATTATATAACCTGTAACAATTCTTTGTGGGATCAATTCATCTTTATCATTAGGAACAACAGTAATACCTCCCTTCTTAGGGACACAATGGACGGGACTTACCCACTGACTATCAGCAACAGCATAAATTATACCTGCCTCTAGAAGCTTTAGTATTTCATTTCTTACCACTTCTTTCATCTTAGGATTTAACTGTCGTTGGTGATCAATGACTGGTTTAGCGTCTTTCTCCAGTTTTTTTTGTGTTGGCATAGAGCGGGACTAATGCCCTTAAGATCATCAAGAGTATATCCAATAGCAGCACGGTGCTTCTTTAGAGTTTTCAATAATTTCTCTTCTTCCTGCTCTGAAAGGTTAGCACTAATAATAACAGGATATATCTTCTTTTCATCAAGATAAGCATATTTAAGAGTATCAGGTAAAGGTTTAAGCGCAAACACGGGATCACCCTTGGGTGGAGGAGGATCCCCTAGGATTTCAACGGGCAAGTTGTGTTTCAATATAGGTCCCTGTTTAAAGAATACTTCATCTATTTCCCTTCTTTCATTCATAAACATATCATTTTCATGGTCTAGCAAATATTGTTCTAAAGGATCATTAGGAGGCACGATAGTAGAAGCAAGACCAATTATTTCATCTTTACTAGGTAGTTCTTTCTCATGGGGTTGTCTACGAAATTTAGCAAAATTTAAAATCATGAGACATGTCCCCTAAACCAACAGTAACAATATCCTTTTCGCAGTCTATCTTAGCACTAACAGTATTCAAGAAGGGTCTACCAAATATAATGGGACAAAAGTCATCTTGTGGGGAACCAAGAACAAGAAAATCAGTAGGGTCTTTAATTTTCCCACACAAGACTTCCACATCTCTAATAATCCCAATTGGTGAAATAGTATCTCTATTGGCAAGCTTAATAGTAACATCAATACCCTCTATTTCAGCGGGTGCGATGTCATGCATAATTTATTTGTATAAGGAATGAGGTATTGCACTCACACTAGCACCCATATCACATAAGCCATGATAACAATGATCTCCTATTTTAGCAGAAACAGCAGGCATGCCAACAACGGGTCTATGTTTATTTTTAGTATCGGGTCTAGCAATTCTAGCAGCTTCATCACAGAAGTAAATAACATGCCCATCAATATTATCAACCAAGAAATCCTTAACCATAGAAATACTAGGTTCAACTTTAATTTGCTCACGGGGTGTAGGTGTTCTAGCATTACTCTTACGAACCACAGTTGAAGCTTTAGCATCATCCTTGATTCTAACAGGGAAAGGTGGTTTCTCAATATAAGTGGTAGGAACAACAGGATCAACATTATAAGTGATAGTCTTTTCTTCAACTTTAATTGGTTCTACTACTTTTACTTCAATGGAAGGATGATATTTAAACCACTTCTCCTTAGGGAGATCAACATGAGTAGCAAATGATTCACAGAAAGAAGCTACTATCTCAGAGTCAAGTCCATATTTAGTGCTAAATTCATGAAAAGCATCGGTATCCATAAAAGATTTAACACAAGCAAACTTAGGTGTTATACATGACTCCTTACCTTCTTCGAGTTCCCAATCTTCAGAGTTGTGTTTAATTATTTCCAATAAACCCCATTTGAATTCAATAGTCTTCATCATGAACGAACCAGTACAAGAAGTATCGAGCATGGAGCGATTATTGAGAGAAAGCCGAGCATAAATTTTTTGAATAATAATTTCTCTTGAGAGCTCATGATTGGGGCATTAATATAACATTGACTTAAGCCTCCCCCAAGCTTGAGTGATACTTTCTCCTTCGCGAGGCCAAAAATTATATATATATAATTACGATCATGATGAACCAGATGCATAGGATAAAACTTCTGATGAAATTCCAGTTTCAATCGGTTGTAGTTCCATGATCCAATATCATCACATAGCCTAAACCATGTCAATGCATTTCCCTTCAAAGATAAAGGGAAGACCTTCTTATTGATGGCATCCTCAGCCATACCTGCAAGCTTAAATAATCCACAAACTTCATCCACATAGATTAGGTGCATATCGGGATGTAATGTTCCATCTCCTGTAAAAGGATTAGCTAGCAGTTTCTCTATCATACCCGAAGGAATTTCAAAGTAAACATTTTCAGTAGGTTCAGTAGGTTGAGGAGCAACTCTTTGCTCTACTAGTCAGGGTGAATATACCCCGAACAAGCCCCTCAAAGGATTATTTTCCATAGTAACAAGTGACAGTAAATTTCACCACACTATATAAATTTTTCCTTACCAAATTCCACCTACCAAAGACGCTTCAATCCCCAGCAACGACGCCAGAATAGAGTCTTGATGACCCACAAGTAAAGGGGGTCTATCATAGTCCTTTCTATAAGTAAGAGTGTCAAACCCAACGAGGAGTAGAAGGAAATGACAAGTGGTTTTCAGTAAGGTATTCTCTGCAAGCACTGAAATTATCAGTGACAGATAGTTTTGTGATAAGGTAATTCATAACGGGTAACAAGTAATGAAAGTAACTAAGGTGCAGCAAGGTGTCCCAATCCTTTTTGTAGCAAAGCACAAGCCAGTACAAACTCTTATATAAAGGAAAGTGCTCCCGAGGACACATGGGAATTATCGTCAAGCTAGTTTTCATCATGCTCATATGATTCACGTTTGGTACTTTGATAATTTGATATGTGGGTGGACCGGTGCTTGGGTACTGCCCTTCCTTGGACAAGCATCCCACTTATGATTAACCCCTCTCGCAAGCATCCGCAGCTACGAAAGAAGAATTAAGTTAAACCTAACCATAGCATGAAACATATGGATCCAAATCCGCCCCTTACGAAGCAACGCATAAACTAGGGTTTAAGCTTTTGTCACTCTAGCAACCCATTGTCTACTTATTACTTCCCAATGCCTTCCTCTAGGCCCAAACAATGGTTAAGTGTCATGTAGTCGACGTTCACATAACACCACTGGAGGAGAGACAACATACATCTCATCAAAATATCGAACGAATACCAAATTCACATGATTACTTATAACAAGACTTCTCCCATGTCCTCAGGAACAAATGTAACTACTCACAAATCATATTCATGTTCAAAATCAGAGGGGTTAATATGCATAAAGGATCTGAACATATGATCTTCCACCGAATAAACCAACTAGCATCAACTACAAGGAGTAATCAATACTACTAGCAACCCATAGGTACCAATCTGAGGTTTTGAGACAAAGATCGAATACAAGAGATGAACTAGGGTTTCAGAGGAGATGGTGCTGGTGAAGATGTTGATGGAGATTGACCCCCTCCTGATGAGAGGATCGATGGTGATGACGATGGTGACGATTTCCCCCTCCCGGAGGGATGTTTCCCCGGCAGAACAACTCCGCCGGAGCCCTAAATTGGTTCCGCCCAGGTTCTGCCCCGAGACTGCGGCGCTTCATCCCGAAAGCTTCCTTATGATTTTTTCCAGGGCAAAAGAGACCTTATACCAGAAGATGGGCATCGGGGGGCTTCCAGGTGGCCCACGAGGCAGGGGGCGCCCTAGGGGGTAGGGCGCGCCCCCACCCTCGTGGACAGTGGGTGGCCCCCCTTTGGTGCTTTCTTCGCCCAATATTTAATATATTCGAAAACTGACTTTCATGGAGTTTCGGGACTTTTGGAGTTGTACAAAATAGGTCTCTAATATTTGCTCCTTTCCAGCCCAGAATTCCAGCTGTCGGCATTCCCCCTCTTCATGTAAAACTTGTAAAATAAGAGAGAAAAGGCATAAGTATTGTGACATAATGTGTAGTAACAACCCATATTGCAATAAATATCGATATAAAAGCATGATGCAAAATGGACGTATCAAATGGCAGCAATGTTGTCACAGAACATAGTTATTGGGTCCAGTGCACTGGGCACAACTGCAAGATCTGTCATGAACTGCTTCATCCAGACACCTTCCTTCGCCGCCTCCGAGGCAGCTATGTACTCTGCTTCACATGTAGAATCAGCTACCACGCTCTGCTTGGAACTGCACCAGCTTACCGCTCCCCCGTTCACAACATATATGTATCCAGTTTGAGACTTAGAGTCATCCGGATCAGTGTCAAAGTTCACATCGGCGTAACCCTTTACGACGAGCTCTTGATCACCTCCATAAACAAGAAACATTTCCTTAGTCCTTTTCAGGTACTTAACGATATTCTTGACTGATGTCCAGTGTTCCACTCCTGGATCACTTTGAAACCTTCTGGTCATACTTATGGCAAAGAAGACATCTGGTCTTGTGCACAGCATCATATACATGATAGATCCTATGGCAGAAGCATAGGGTATGACACTCATCTTTTCTCTATCTTCTGAAGTTGCTGGGCATTGAGTCTTACTCAACTTCACACCTTGCAAAATAGGTAAGAACCCCTTCTTGTACTGATCCATTTTGAACTTCTTCAAAATCTTATCAAGGTATGTGCTTTGTGAAAGTCTTATCAAGCGTCTTCATCTATCTCTATAGATCTTGATGCATAATATGAAAGCAACTTCTCCTAGGTCCTTCATTGAAAAACCCTTGTTCAAATACTCCTTCACGTTTTCCAAAAGTTATATATTGTTTCCAATCGGCAATATGTCATCCACATATAATACTAGAAATGCTATAGAGCTCCCACTCACTTTCTTGTAAATACAAGCTTCTCCATAAACTTGTATAAACCCAAACGCTTTGATCACCTCATCAAAGCAAATATTCCAACTCCGAGATGCTTGCACCAGCCCATAAATGGATCGCTGGAGCTTGCACACCTCGTCAGCATTATCTGGATCGACAAAACCTTCCGGTTGCATCATATACAACTCTTTCATAAGGAAACCGTTAAGGAGCGTTGTTTTGACATCCATCTGCCAGATTTCATAGTCGGAAAATGTAGCTATTGCCAACATAATTCCGACGGACTTAAGCATTGCTACGGGTGAGAAAGTCTCATCGTAGTCAACTCCTTGAACTTGTGAAAACCCCTTTGCCACAAGTCGAGCTTTATAGACGGTGATATTACCGTCCGTTTCTTCTTGAAGATCCACTTATTTTGAATGGCCTTTTGCCCTTCAGGTAATACTTCCAAAGTCCATTCTTTGTTTTCATACATGGATCCCATCTCGGATTTCGTGGTCTCTAACCATTTCTCGGAATCTGAGCCCACCATCACCTCTCCATAGCTTGTAGGTTCATCATTGTTGTTGTCCAACAACATGACCTCTAAGACAGGGTTATCGTACCACTCAGGAGTAGTATGTATCCTTTGTCGACCTACGAGGTTCAATAGTAACTTGATCTGAAACTTCATGATCACTACCATTAGCTTCCTCTTCAACCAACGTAGGTGTCACAGAAACATCTTTCTGCGTTGCACTACTCACTGGTTGAATTAAAGGTTCAACAATCTCATCAAGTTCTATCTTCCTCCCACTCAATTCTTTCGAGAGAAACTCTTTCTCGAGAAAGGACCCGTTCTTAGCAACAAACACTTTGCCCTCGGATTTGAGATAGAAGGTATACCAAATCGTCTCCTTTGGGTATCCTATGAAGGCACATTTGTCCGCTTTGGGTTCGAGGTTTTCCAGCTGAAGCCTTTTGACATACGCATCTCGGGCCCAAACCTTAAGGAACGACAACTTAGGTTTCTTTCCAAACCATAGTTCATACAGTGTCGTCTCTACGGACTTACATGGTTCCCTATTTAAAGTGAATGCAGTTGTCTGTAATGCATAACCCCCAAAAGAGAGTGGCAGATCAAAAAGGGACATCATAGAATGCACCATACCTAATAAGGTACGATTACGGCGTTCAGACACACCATTATGATGTGGTGTTCCAGGTGGCGTCAACTGTGAAATGATTCCACATTGTCTTAAGTGATTGCCAAACTCATAACTCAGATACTCTCTCCCTTGCTCAGATCGTAGGAATTTGATCTTCTTGTTATGATGATTCTCAACTTCACTATGAAATTGCTTGAACTTTTCAAACCTTTCGTACTTATGCTTCATTAAGTAAACATACCCATATCTACTCAAGTCATCGGTGAAGGCGAGAAAGTAACGATATCCATCGCGCGTGTCAACGCTCATCAGACCGCACAAATCAGTATGTATGATTTCCAACAAGTCACTTGCTTGTTCCATTGTTTTGGAAAATGGGGTTTTGGTCATCTTGCCCATGAGGCATGGTTCGCACATGTCAAGTGATTCAAAATCAAGTGACTCCAAAAGCCCATCAACATGGATTTTTTTCATGCGCTTAACACCAATATGACCTAAGCGGTAGTGCCACAAGAAAGTGGTACTATGATTATCAACTCTACATCTTTTGGCTCGGTGTTATGAACATGTGTATCATCACTATCAAGATTTAATAAGAATAAACCCCTCACAATGGGTGCATGACCATAAAATATATTACCCATATAATAGAACTACAATTATTCTATGATTTAAATGAGTAACCGTCTCGCATTAAACAAGATCCAGATATAATGTTCATGCTCAACGCAGGCACTAAATAACAATTATTCAAGTTTCTCACTAATCCCAATGGTAATCAAAGAGAGAGCGCGCTGACGGCGATCACATCAACCATGGAACAATTTCCCATGCGCATCGTCACTTCATCCTTCGCCAGCCTCCATCTATTCTGTAGTTCCTGCTTTGAGTTGCAAATGTGAGCAACCTAACCAGTATCAAATACCCAGCCACTACAATGAGAGTTGGTAAGGTACACACCAATAACATGTATATCATATATACCTTTGTTGACGTTGGCCCCCTTCTTGTCGGCCAGATACTTGGGGCAGTTCAGCTTCTAGTGGCCAGTTACCTTGCAATAGAAGCACTCAGTCTCCGGCTTGGGTCCAGCCTTGGGTTTCTTCACGGGAGGAGCAACTGCTTTGCCACCTTTCTTGAAGTTTCCCTGCTTTCCCTTGCCTTTCTTGAAACTAGTGGTTTTATTCACCATCAACACTTGATGCTCCTTCTGGATGTCTAACTCAGCGACTTTCTGCATCATGAACAGCTCGGAGACTGACTTGTTCACCCCTTCCATGTTATAGTTCAACACAAAGCTCTTGTAGCTAGGTGGTAGCGATTGAAGAACTTTGTCAGTAACAGCCTCTGGCGGGAGCTCAACTCCCGACTCAGCCAGATGGTTGTAGTACCCAGACATTCTGAGTATGTGCTCACTGACAGACCCGTTCTCCTCCATTTTGTACGCATAGAACTTATTGGAGGTCTCATACCTCTCAATCCGGGCATTCTTCTCAAAGATAAACTTCAACTTCTCGAACATCTCAGATGCTCCATGACATTCAAACGCCTTTGAAGTCCCGGCTCTAAGCCATACAGCATGGCGCACTGAACTATTGAGTAGTCATCAACACGCGACTGCCAGGCATTCATAGTGTTCGTAGTTGCTGGAGGGGGTGGCGAACCAAGCGGTGCATCAAGGCACTACAAAAAAAGACACATCTGTGACATTTTGGGCCGAATGAATTTTTTTTCTGTCATACATATGACACTTCTATGACGATAATTGTGACAAAACCCAGTATCATCATAGATGTGGTGGGCTCCTACTTCTATGACAAAAAATCATGACAGAAAATGGGCTTTTCGTCCTGGGCGGGCCGGAGACGCAGCTGCATGACATTCTTTGGGTCGTCCATGACGGAAAAAACCGTGGTAGAAGCAAGGGCGAGGAAAATTTCGGGGAGTTCCCAGTTACGGTGGGTGGTCGGGGCCGAGCGATGCGTGTTTCTCTCATACACGTACGCGCGTGTGTGCGAGGCATTGGCTCTAACTAAATCCGATTGAGGCGTTGGGCTCTAACTGAACCCGAGCGGTTGCACTGCAGGCTACGCGTTACTGAACCCGAGCGATCGATTCCTTCGCTACTACTGCTAACTGAAGCCGATCAATGCTGCCTCTCTGGATGAACAGTGATTGTTGCGGGGGGGTGGTTGGATGAACAGTGAGCGGTGGGAGTGGATGAACAGGACCCATGGTGTTGCCTCTGGATGAACAGGACCCCGATCGATCGAGCCGGTTGGGGCTGGATGAACAGGACCCCGTGGAGGGCTGGATGAACAGGACGACCCCGTGGAGGGCTAGATGAATAGTAGACAGTGGAGGGGTGGATGAACAGTAGCCCGTGGAGGGGTGGTTGAACAGGAGCCCGTGGAAAGGGTTGGTTGAACAGTAGCCGGTGGAGTAGCGCGCGGTGGAGGCTGGATGAACAGGAGCTCGTGGATGAACAGTCGCAGGTGGAGGCTGGAGGAGGTCGATGGTGGAGATGAACAGCATCTCGTGGAGTCCCGTTTTGTGGTACGCCACACCCCTGCCAATGAACAGGACCCCCGTTTCGACCGTAGCGCTCCAACACAAGTCCGTTTCGTCCGTTTTACGATACGCGACACCCCTCCCGATCAACAGGACCCCCGTTTCGACTGTAGGAGGTCCGTTTCCTCCGTTTTGCGGTACGCCAGACCCCTCCGATGAACAGGATCCCATTTTGAACATGGCCGGTCGAACACAAGGCCGTTTCCTCCGTTCTGCGATACGCCAGGCCTCGTATCGCATGTTCCATCCAAGCCCTCCTAATGAACATGACCACGCATTCCGTTCCGACCCAGCCGGTTGGCTCCCACGCGTTCCGTTACCTCCCGATGAACACGACGCATTCCGTTGCCTCCCCATGAACACGACGACAATGATGTTTCTCCATTCCAACCCAGCCATGTACACGAGCCCTGGCCGTACGTATGCGCGAGTAGGCGTTTGAGACCCCGCCCGTATGTACATATGTGGCTGTATTTTCTTTCTTGCACACTGGCCGCTGTACGTACGTGTACATGCTACATACGCGCCTCTACATCGACACGTGTGCGCCTCTACATCCACCAGTATATATGTACGTACACGTTCGTGACCAGAATGACAATGCTACGTACGTCGATCAGGTGGGTCCCGACTGTTAGGCACTTCCTTGCGTGCGAAGATGTAGCTGGTGGGTCCCAGCAGTCAGGGGGGCGAATCATTTTTTTCGGACGCACTTCCTTGTGTGCGAAGATGTAGCTGGTGGGTCCCAGCTAGTCCTGGCCATCTCAGGCCCGGCCCTGTCGGCCCACCCAGGCCTGGCCCTAAAATCCAAGGCCTAGGCCCGATGGGCTTGCCCATGGGCCGGGCTAGGGCCTGAGTTTTGAGCCCACCAGAAGGTCCTGGACGGGCTTGGGCTTGGCATACCGGCATTTTAAGGAAGAGGCCCGGCCCATGGCCCTAAACCCTAAGGGCTTTTCAGGGCTTTTTACCAGATGGGTCAGGCTTGGGCTTGAAAAGTAGGCCCGATGGTAGGGCCTGGGAGGGCTCGGGCCTCAGTTTTTTGCCATGGGCTTTTTTAGGCCCGGCCCAAACCCGGCCCGGCCCGGCCCATGGCCAGATATAGTCCCAGCAGTCAGGGGGGTGAATCGTTTTTTTAACGCACTTCCTTGCGTGCGAAGATGTAGCTGGTGGGTCCCAGCAGTGAGGGGGAAACATTTTTTTCGCGAAATACAGTGGCCCGTCCGGTGGGTCCCAGCTATCAGGTGGAGGAATCATTATTTTCCGCGTAATAAGGAGGCACTTCCTTGCTGCGGCCGTGGACCCAGCTGTCAGCCTCTCCACGTACAGTCCATGTCCGATGGAAGTCGTTCCCTGACCACATTGACAACACCGCGCAGAGAGCACCACGGCAGTGGACGACGGCGAGGCCTAGGAAGGGGACGACGGGGAGCCGGGGAAGACGCGGCAGTGGAAGCCCACGCGGAGAGGAGTACGAGGGTACACTGGTTCGGCTGTGGTGTGAGGTTGTCATCGCCGCAGGGCCTGGCCAGCGGTGGGAATAGTAGGGGCGGTGAGGCCTCCGCGGCAGCACAGCCGGCCACGGGAGGCAGGAGCATGCGGCATGACCGGCGCTGCTTTCGGCGGCTGGAGCAAGAAGACCAGAGGTTGAAGAAGCACTACGGCCGTTGGATGGACATCATACGATCACTACAGCTAGAATCGTTTATATTTACTAAGTTGACAAAGCCCTTGGTTTTTTTTGAGCAAAGACAAAGCCCTTGGTACGCGTCAACTTAGTAGGCTCACGGCTCGGATTTGGCAGAGAACATATAGCCCATTTGCGATTTGTAAGAATGTACAACCCATTTTTTAATTTTAATGGAATTTACTATAGCCCATTTTAGCCCAACTTCTAGCTAGGACAACGATTAATAATTTCAAACAACCGCTCAAAACAGAATTCAAAAAAAATTCCCACATTTTGATGGGATCCGAAATATTTTTATCCGAAATTTCTAGTTAGGTTAAATATAATTTCAAAATAAAGTTGTATTACATTAAAATCCAACGAAATATTGTGCGCGCAACAAGTAATGAAATTAAAATTTTCAAATTCCAAAAATAATATATTTTTTAAACTAATTACGTGTTTGGTGCATAGTTACTGCTCAGTTATTATAATTACATTCCATTTATTATTTCTTAAAGTCCATTTTCTTGTTAAGCCTAATGCATACCTCCTAGGAAAGTTTGCAGCCCAGCGGGGCAGAGAATAACAAGTTGACCCGGATATTGTGTACAACTGTCGGCCCAGTTGCATTGCTGATGTTAAAAAAAGGCCTGTGTAGTACAGTACAACCTAACATGGTTACTCAACCCACATTCAGCGATGCCGAAAAGGCCCAAACAAGGCTTCTGTACAACTTTTTGAAGTCACTGAGCTCAACTAATAACTTAAGAAAAAAGTTAGATTACAGTGGAACCTAATTAAAAGCTGTCATGAGCAAATAAATAATTCAACGGGTCCCACTTGTGCATGTGCACGCGCGTGCGTGCGTGCGTGCGTGTGTGTGTGTGTGTGTGTGTGTGTGTGTGTGTGAGTGAGTGAGTGAGTGAGAGAGAGAGAGAGAGACCCATCGGTCGATGCTCGTAAATACATCTTTCAGCCATATGCATTGCTGATGCTCAGTAAAAACTTATATAGTTGACACAATCATATAGAACATCATAGAACACTGAACTTGCATACAAAAATTTCACGCAGGCGGCACAATTAGGATGGAAGCAGTGGATCGCTATGGGAAGGGCTATGTTGAAACCAACGAAGTTGTACATAACGGTTCATCGTCTTTATCAATGACGGGGAAATATCTTGAATGTTGTGCAAAGAAAACAGACAGACAACACAATTAGTTCTGCTAGCACATTAATTTGACGTACAGCCCTTTCTAAAAAAAGTTCAGGTATAAAATTAGAATAGGTCACAATCAAATGTACTGGCATGTCAGTGCTTCACACCCATAGCTTGGATTTAACTAGTATCTGACAAGATTCAGTTGTTACCTCAAATTAGAGCACATCCAGGCAGCCAGCCCTGCCTCCTCCGCCGCGCGATGGAGTAGGCCCTGTGCCATCCATCGTTCCGAGCAACACGGGGAAAGTCTGACGTTGACTCCTGTAATGGACGTCGTCGATGGACCCTGGCACCAGCGGCGGCGGCAGGACTTTGATTGATGGATTGACCACTTCTTCGATATGCACGAACACTCGATACAGGTACATCCCTAATGTGGTCCGCGGTGGCCTTGGTGGCGACGAATAGTACAACCCCAGTTCCTGCACCGGTATCTCAACACCAATCACCTTCGGTATGGTGGATGGCTTCTTCATCCATGCCATAACCATCAGAGCCCAGCTATCTGGAGGAACAAACATACTTACGAGCTCACCTCCAAGGTCGTTGATAAGCTCGTTCATGGACTCGCTATTCCAAGCACGTCGAGGCATGCCGTGGAAGGTAAGCTTTGTTAAAAACTCAAGCTCAGAGGGCACCGAGCCCCATCCTGGGTGCCACCGATCAAAGCTCACTAGCGCGCCATTGCAGAACAAACACCGGGAAGATTCGAACACACGACTGCAGTCGAAAGTTGTCCAGAACCTGATGAAGAAATCAGCCGGTGGCGGACAGACTTCGACGAGCAAGTCACTTATTTGGATGCCGTGTGCAATGCCAAGAGCTTTGACAAGGTCGTCCGGCGAGACGGGAGGCCGGTCGCCGTTGATGGTTACCATCAGCACTTTGCCGGCAAACTGGTCATCAAGAGCCGCCATGCCACTGTTGAGCCACAGTACGCAGCGACCGAAGGCATGACGGACCTCAGGATCTCCGGCTCGGAGATCCGCGTTGACCGGCGACATGATAGTGCGCTTGAGTACAGGGAGTATAGGAGGGGGATTTGGGGGAACTGGAGTAGGAATCGAGATTCCAAAGGTGGGGGAGGAGCGGGAGACTGGGGATGAAAAGGTAGTATGAATTTCGAGCACGCGCCAATATGCTCTCGGGGCGCAAGCGCACGAAAACACCGGTGGCGCCCACATGTCGGCCTAAGAGTCCTTATTCTTTCTTTTTTGGAGAGCCCGGCCTTTTTTTTCAGGATCTTTTGAGAGCCCGGCCTGAGAGTCATAATTGACCTGTTTGGCATTGCGTTACTACTCAGCCCATATTCAACGACACCTCACTGGCCCAAACAAGTGTACATCATCAAAAAGACACTGAGCTCAAATTATATAACTTGAAAAAACGAGATATACTCTGAACACTGGAGAATGGTGATGCCCTCATTTAGCCCACCAGTAGTTCGAGACAATAAACAGTTCAAAAGAACGATATATACAACATTCAAACACTGACTAGTGACTACTACTGACATAAACAGCAAGACATGATAGTTCATAAGAAGTCTTGCTACACCACCAAAACGCACCCATCTGCAGTGCTCAGACTCTCTTGATCCAGATGAGAATGACATTCTAAACAGAAGCAACTATTACCTAGTAAGAGTGACATAGACGAGGATGACCAAATGACAAGGAATATGCATAACAAAAGAAAGAACTACCCATCTAGAACCATCAGCAAAGACAACAAAGCCATTCGAAGAGATGATCCAACACCATCATAATTTGCAGCCCCGCTTCAGCGACCAGTGATCCGGAGACACCAGTACTCCACCCTTTCGATGCAACAGCGCAATTACCTATCAGCCTGAAGGCTTGAACCACATCACTGCCTGTCGTAATTGAGACATCCAAGGATCAAAGTTAATCCGGATGCCTTTGTCATTCTCACCTTCTTTTGGCTGCAGGCTGTATCGTTGACAATCAGGGGAGTTTGCTCCCGAACTCCTAGGGATCATCGTGTAGACACAGTTTTCCATAGCAAACAGAGCCTCTCTGCCATCAAGGTACTTGCCAACGGTGATCTCCTGGTTAATCGGATAATTGAGTCCGAGAAACAGAGTGTGAACCAAGGCTGTTTACCCGCCTCCAACTAAAAAATCCTAAAGGCCCCAACAAGATGGTATCCTGCTCATAGACGTAACAGCCATTGTCTAGATACTCACGTATTACACGGTGCTTGTATACAGTGGGGTTTTTGCAATGTAACTTCTCCGGCTCATGTGTCCGAATGATCATCAGTCTTTTGCCATCGTCTGATCGAGCGAGGAACCAGTTGTGCTTCCAGGGTTTTTGGCAAAGGTGGTGTGATTACAAAGGGTAGTAACTGTAGGGACACTTCATCATATCAAAAAGGATAGGCATTGTTAATGTAAGATCAACATTGTTCAGAGTATGAGTAGGATAATGCAAGAAACAGCATTGATATGTCCCTGTTGGAACTGGGAGGAAAATACAGGGAAATATATACTGGGTTCGAAAATATAGAAGTGCCATGCATGGTTATACTCATGTTATCTCGCAATCGATTCTTCACAGGAAACTACCATGTCATGCATGTTATGTAATCATGTTATGTCCTCACAAACAAATTCTTCAAGGTAACTAACAGACCATGCATTGTTATATACTCGTGTTCTGTGGGCAAAAAAATAGTGAGGATATTATTCTAGCCATTGATTGCTGAAGGGCGAATATAGGTATGTACACATGGTAAGCATTGCAGGATTTCACTACTTCCAAATATAGAGTTCTCCATATGGACAGTTACTTCCATAATGTATGGTTAGATGAAACCAATAGTGTGGTGCATGTTTCTACATCACGAAAATGAGGAAACTAGCATGGCCATTGATACACACTCATATTTAGTAGTAGTATATAGATTACTGTAAAATAAGGATAATATCCATATATTGCTAACCGTTTGATTATTCAGGGTACAAATTGGCTATAATGACATGGTCACAATCGCATGAATTAACTCATTCCAAATACAGCTGATTTACGGCGTCTCTAATACATTGCCATAGTTCTACTCAAATTCTGCTCAAACAGGGATATGCCAATCATCACAAAAAGTTCAAACAGTGTCATGGCGTCATCATTAACATGAGACGGAAACAACTTACATGCGCCGTCCTAGCAATACGTGGTGCCATCTGCTTTGTCAATCGCGTAGATGATGCCATTGTGTTCAATAGCATCACAGAAGTGTGTATCAGCTTTGACGATGATCCACTGCGAGCTGGGTTCTCTCCAGCTAAAGATGGCACCGACGTAAAGATAGGCGAGTCCGCGGTCGAACAAGGCAATTAGCTTGAAGTCTGCGTAATTCGCATGTCGTGTGGGCACTTGGCAGATTACAATCTTCTGCAAAACAAGGTCCGTCCAACTGACGTGGTAATCTAGATGACTTGGACCGTGATGGTAATACTCTATATAATCCAACGGAGGAAGGATAATCTCATGGGAGGTCTGGAAGTTCACGAGCACCAACTTTTTACTGTCTTCTCTGAAGGCAGACATCCAGTGGGAGTTCATGCCGACCCAGTATATACCTGCCAAGAAGTTTCGGGCGATGGTGATCGGATCGATGTCGAGGGAAATGATGTACGGCGACCCACTACATACCTGCAAAGAAGTTTCGGCTAATGGAGATCGGATTGAAGTCGATGGGCATCATGTACGCCTCCGTATCAAGGTGAGCCAATCTCGCAAGACCAGATAGCAGCAAGCAGGGTGTCTTGAAAAGCTTAGGCCTTACTTCGACGATGGTTGTGTGCATGTCCCTCGAGCATGCAGCCAGCCGCAGGGCGCTCAACATATCCATACACGAACAACAGAGGTCGAGGATGTCACTGGGGAGATTTCTCCAATCGCGGCTCATATGGATGTCGCGCGGTTCGCATTCGGCCATGGTGGAGTTTGGAAGGTGGGGCTTTTGGGGGGCTTGATTTACAGGGGAGAAGGCTGTCGGTGCTGGAGCGGCTAGCGAGGAAATAGTGGTACTAGGGGAGGCGAGTGAGGCGACGGTACACTGGGGCACAGTGAGATGGAGACGAAGACGGAGAAGGAGATGGAGATGGAGTGGTGCTATGGGAGCGGAGAGGGAGACGAGGCGAGGCGCCAATGTGTTGTACAATGGCGGTGACAGACTGCATAGTGCAAAGGGTGAGGCTGACTTTGGTAACCCGAACACGCCGCCTGGACTAGTGTCAGGCGCAGGGTGTTGTCACTTCAGTGTGAGGACCGGATGAATAGTATTTTGACCATCAAGTGTACCACAGTTGTACTACTACTACTACTAGTAGGAACATGAGTACTCCAGTATTGTATAGCGGAAATAGGTCTCCCTTGATAGCATGCCTGTTCACTTCATCGTTCAGGTATCATCCATATTGCGAGCAGAACCAAATTCTCGTGCATGCCCAATCAACGCCCTGCCGCGATGCATGCAGTGGTCGTTCTGGTGCATCAAGGATGGCATGCAGATCGTTCCACACTTGAGAAGAGGAAAAATGGAAAGGTAGAACGCGGCAGCAGAGGAAGAGAACGCTGGCTAACGAGGCTGGGAGGGGATCGAGCAAGAAGTTAATGCTCCACGCCTAAAGGTTTTGGGAAAACCTGATTTTCATAAGGTGACTTATACTCACCTAAACGGAGGGAGTATTCCTTAACCAGAGAATGTTGTGTCTCCCACTCACGCGCTCAAAAAAAAGCTACGACACATTTTTTAATCTGTTTGCATAGGTCCCACCTATCAAGAAGGATGGGCACGTACACGAACAGGTACGACTCATCAGTCTACCCACATAGCCTTTTCGTTTAGTCTACCTAGCCATCTAATCAACTGCCTGCACGCCACTTCTCCCATTTACTTCTCCATCGGGAACCGATTCTCCTCGGCTTCTTCACCTCCCCTTCGTCTTCATTTGCATCCAAACCCCACTGCATTTACATTGTTTTAACCTCTTTAAATAATCATCTACTACTTTAGTTAGACTAGCCATCTAATCCTAATTCTCCAAACCATAGCCCTCCGTTCCAGCGGTTCCAAATGGCGAAAGAGATCGAGATGCAGGTTTTTAGCGTCCAACATGTCCTCGTCGAAGGATCGATGCGCATAGTTGCCACCGTCACCGTCCACCCAAGGGTTGTTCGGCAGTGGATCCACAATGTATCCAACTCCCTCGAAAAGGTAGAGACGAGGGTCATTGGTCTCTATGTAGAGTACACGGAGCGTGCCCCTGGGAAGATCCATCACGCCGCTGTCCTTCAGCTCTGCCTCAAAGATGATGTTTTGGTGTACCATATCATACACTCGCCCTCCATACCAGGTGAGCTTCATGATTTCTTGTCTCGGGAGGACGTATACTTCTGTGGGGCAGCCATCGAAGGGGACAAATAGAAGCTGGAGTCGTACAACCTTGATTTGAAAAGCATCGCTGACCTACAAACCAGAATCAAAATTCCCTTAGAAGATTGTGATAAACAGACACCATCCCTATTCGACGTAGCAAAATTTGTGCTCGGTACAAATCTTCATAAGGGTGACGAGACGGTGGCATTAAGGTCGTCTGGATGGGAGAATTATCCCTTGACGTACGAGCGGATAAAATATGCTGCCCTCGATGCCCGTGTGAGTTTTGAGATAGCTGCAAGGTCCAAAGAGCTTGTTGCGAAGCCGTCTCCCACGGAGAATGAGAACAAGAAGAAGAAGAAGAAGAAGAAGAAGAAGAAGAAGAAGAAGAAAAGACTGCACCAGCAGGAAGGCATTATGGATGGATGAACTATTTCCTCTCTTGTAAAAAAAATATTCCCTCTCTGTGTATATTGATATAGATGGACTATTTCCATGGTGTGCATGTCTTTGGAACAGAGTAGTAGCGTGGGTCCGCTTGACTATAAGGAACTATTTATCCGCATATATAGCTTTCTCTGCTACTCCTTCAAGTGATCGGTATGCAGTGGATGTGTCCGTAGACATGACAGCTTGTCCATGGAAGTTCAACTACGGCGACCATCATGTTTCATCTTGCGATTCCCACGATGCCT
>NC_057813.1:44777849-44810521 GCF_018294505.1 Triticum aestivum
GTGTCTCCACTATACTAGTAGTAATTGTTTTTCTGGGTAGCTGTAGAGTGTCTCCACTGTACTAGTAGTAATTGTTACTCTAGGCCCAAGACAAAACAGCCCATCCACACTAGTAAATAGTAAAATCAATTCAAAAGCCCATATATTTACTGAATGAGAGGCGCTACCCACACCCAGCACACCCCCCCCCCAAAATTGGGCACTCTTCTTCCTCCTCGCTCCCACCCACCTCACGTCAGCTCGCTCCACTCGTACCCCCAAATTTCTCACCTCACTCCTATAGAAAACCCCAGCTCCCCTTCTTCCTCACTCCTATAGAAAACCCCCAGCTCCCCTTCTTCTTAGCTCGCACTACAACTAGGCTCGTCACTCGTTACTCTGCTCAAATCCGTGAGCGCGACGTGACACCCTCGAGGAAAATGGAGTCGGCTGACCCCATCGCCAAGAAGATGAGGCTCCCTCCAACGGGGACACCTGTTGTAGATCCCGCACCCGGCAGCGCGGGGAGAAGCGGCGACCCCGCCCCCACTGGATCCCAGGAACCCGTAGAATCTCGGGTGGACCGCATCAGCGATCTCCCGGACGCCGTCCTTGGGGAGATCATCTCGCTTCTCCCCACCAAGGATTGCCGCCGCACCCAAGTCCTCTCAATTCGGTGGCGCCCTCTATGGCGCGTCGTGCCCTTAATCTCGACTGTCATCAGCTATCTCTCTTCAATGATTTTGAAATCCCCAGAGCCATCATCTCCTCCCACCAGCCCTCTGTTCAAAGCCTCTGCATCCCGTCATGCTACCTGAGCAAGCATACCATGCCCTGCACGGTGGACGCCTGGCTGAAATCCCCTGAATTCACAGAACTACAGTTGTTTGAGTTCTACTATTCCCCTGGAAATCACATACCACGTACCAAACGCCATGAACTTGTGCCCTCAGCACCGATGTCCATCTCGCGGTTTTCCTCCTCTCTCCACACCGCCACCTTTGCGTTGTGCTTCCTACCAGACAATCTGGTACTAAACCTTCGACTCCCATTTCTCAAGAAACTTTCACTTGTGCGGGTTCGTATATCGGAGGCCTCATTGTGCGGGTTCGTATATCACTCAAGTTGCCCTGCGCTGGAGTGCTTGGTGCTTGTTTTCACAGTTAGAATCGGTTTTCTCCAAATAAAGTCGCCTAACCTTGTAAGAATTGGAATTTGTTTTGACGGAAGGCAGCTCATCATCCAAGATGCCCCTTCACTTGAAAGGTTGATCCTTGATTCTAGTTATTCACCATTGCAAATAACCGTCCTCTCTGCGCCTAAACTGGAGACCTTGGGTGTAATACATGACCTCTGTGCTCATTTCAATATGGTGTTTGGCTCCATAGTTCTTCAGGTACTTTATATTATCATCTACACTTGTAACCATAAGCTGCATTTTAAATTTCTGCACATAATTTATATATCATCTTGTAGTACACATTTTGTACTAATATTATGTTCTATGCTCAATGAAGAGTTTCTCCATGGATGGCCTATCAATGGTGCTGGATTCTGTCAAGATCTTATATATCCAAATGAATACTTTTGATCTGAACAAGATTATTGGCTTGCTGCAATGGTTTCCATGTCTGGAGAAGTTGTATATAAAGGTGATAATTTCACGCACATTGGAAGCCCGCATATAGTGTACTAGAATTAACCGTTCAGTTGTTGCTCTTTCGACACTCTTCTTTTATACCTTAAGTGTTTTCAATCTTCATGCCTATTTAGGCAACATGACGGGGTAAGAAAGTTATAACCAATTGGTGGATTCGTAAGCATCGGGATTTTCTCACTTCTCATGAGATTCGATTGAAGGCAATAACGCTAGAACGATATGTAGCCAACCGTGCAAACACAAGATTTGTCACATTCTTCCTGCTGAATGTGAGGTTACTATTGTCCATCAGGCTTAAGTGTTTATCAGCAGCATGGTTTTGATGGATGGGTATGTCGAAGAGCAAAAAAAGGAGTTTCAGGTGGGCAAAAGAGCTTCTGAACGTGTCGGGCTTCTATTTACAACATATTGTGGTCATAATCCAGTAAATTTTACGACCCAGGATGTTCATCCTATGGACCTGACCGATCCATTTGACTGTGACTGCCAAAAACAGTGCTGGAGTTAGATGTTGTTGCCCTTTTCAATCTGGTTTTTTTTGTAAACCTGATGAACAATTAACCCTTGTGCTTTTGTACAGTTTGTAAGCTGGAGTTAGATGTTTCTGCCCTTTTCAACTCGGCTGTGACTGTCATATTTTCTTTGAAACAACGCAAATGGCTTGCCATTCGTTTAATTTGGAGGGAAATATTATAACAAATCCCAACCAAGGGAAATAACATCACTCTCGCGGGCTGCTTGAGCTCACTGTGCATTACAGAAGCCAAGTGACTAGCCCCCACCAGCACCCACAAACTTATTTCGAACTAGCACATCAAATGGGCTGTAAATTTTCATAGGAAAGGCTGCATGACCATGACAGATTTGGATTCTGACATTTGGGACACGCGAGGAAATAGCCTATACAAGGTGGTGTCGACTTACTAGCCGGTCAACAAACGATTTTGCCTACCAGCCGTTGGATTGACATCCAATATCTATTGTGTATCTTCTATCTCTTGTCTTCTTCTTCCTCCAGCCACCCAAACCAAACCACCCCGTCGGCTCCGCCCGCTCCCGCCTCCCATGGCTGGCTGCGCCTCCGCCGCCCTACCGTACGTACCCTCCAACGTTGGCCAGTCCCTCCCTCTATTCCCCCACATGTCCTGTTATTCTCTGGCGACGTCGGCCCCAACACGCACCCGCGCCCGAACCAGTCAACCCTCGTACTCCCCTTCGCCTGTGACTGGACCAACGCATCTTCAACGGCTCATGCTCGTTCCGTCCGAGGCCTCGTTGTTGTCCTCTGCCTTGCGGCCTTTGTTTGCTCGCTGTGCGCAGTGCACCCCCCTCTTGCGTTGTCAACGTCGTCAACAACCGAGAGGAACAAGGAGATTACTGTACGTGGAGAGGATGACAGTAGGGACCCACCAGCATCATGGCAGTACGCAAGCAAGTGCCTCTATAGTACAAGACCAAAAATATGGTTCCTCCTAATGGTTGGACATCTGGGGCTCACGCCATTGTCAATGTAGTCAATAAACGAGAGAATTACACTACGAGCGACTGACACCAGGGACCCAGCAAGTCGTGCAGTTTGTTTTAGGAACAAGCAGTTGTTATTTATACTAGTTTTAGCGATGGATCACGGTAACAACGAGGCTGTGCGGGGGCTGTGGCCCGTCTAGCCAGGGTTTTATTTATGTTTACCACATCATGAGCCCAGTTGTGTTTTTTTCTTGCTGAAAATGGCTAGCCCAGTTCTATTTTTTTAAAGAAATACCCAAACAAGGCCTACTTGCTTTATCGGCCCTGCTGGGCTACAAATCTTTTAAGACGAGGAGAGTTTCATTCAGTTTGCCCAGAAATGGGCTGTACATTTTTGTAACACATCATACCGGGAATTAGTTTCAATTTTTTTCATTACAAGATCTTAATTTCCATTGATTTTTATGCGTGGACAATTATTTGGATTCTATATTTATATAAATTATTTTTCAAAATAGTTTGAATGTGAATCGATATTTCTGGATTAAAAACAGTTGACCGCACCGAAATATGCAAAAAAATATATACTTTTTAACCATGGCCACAATATGGGGTGTAATGCTAGCAAAAAGAGGATGGGCTCCAAAAAAATTCTTAAGAATTAGCAAATGGGTTGTACATTATTAGAAATAATGGCAGATGGGCTGTATGCTATTTTCCATAGATTTGAGGCTGACTTGTGCGCCTACTACAGGTTGAAGCGTATGCTTTCATAAAAAAAGGTTGACACACACGCAACACCCTGTCAACTTAGTCAACACACGAGAGCAATGGTTGTTGGATGTCCATCCAACGGCTGTCGCGCTTCTTCAATCTCTGCTCTTCATGCTCCAGCCGCTCAAACAAGCGTCAGCGGGACTACCTGCTTCCTCCTCCCGCGGCCCGCTATGCTGCCGCACAGGCCTCACAGCCCCACCATACTCCCATTGCTGGCCTAGCCATCCCTCTACTCACCCACACATGCTGTTATTCTCCGGCGATGGCAGACGAACCAGTAAACCCTCGTACTCCTCCGCGTGGGAAACAACTGCCGAGTATTCCCTGGCTCCGTGTTGTTCCCTTCCTAGGCCTCGCCGTCGTCCACCGCCCTGGTGCTCTCGGCGCGGCCTGGTCAACATGGTCAATGAACAACATCCATCAGAAGTGGACTGTACGTGGAGAGGCTGACAGCTGGGTCCATGGCCGCATGCAAGGAAATGCCTCCTTATTACGCGCAAAATAATGATTCCTCCACCTGACAGCTAGGACCCATAGGAAGGGCCTCTGTATTTCGTGAAAAAGCGTTCCCCCCGCTGACAGGTCGGACCCACTAGCTATATCTTCGCACGCAAGGAAGTGCCGGCTTATTACGCCCAAAAAAATGAATACCCCCCTGCTAGCTGGGACCCACCATATTGTCGGGCTGACTTGTCGGCCTACTAAGTTGACGGGGACGGAGGGCTTTGTCAACTTAGCCAATACTCCAGTGACCGTATGATTTCCATCCAACGGCCATAGTGCTTCTTCAACCTCTGGTCTTCTAGCTCCAGCCACCCAAAGCAGCGTCGGTCGTGCCGCTTGCTCCTGTCTCCCGTGGCCGGCTGTGCTACCGCCTACTCCTATCTCCCGTGGCCCAGCTCCGCGTCATCCCCTTCCTAGGCCTCGCCATCGTCCACCGCCGTGGTGCTCTCGGCGCGGCGTGGTCAATGTGGTCAATGACCGACTTCCATCAGAAGAGTACTGTACGTGGAGAGGCTGACAGGTGGGTCCACGGCAGCCGCAAGGAAGTGCCTCCTTATTACGCGGACAATAATTATTCCTCCACCTGAGAGCGGGGACCCACCGTACGGGCCACCAGTATTTTGCGAAAAAAATCATTTCCCCCTAACTGCTGGGACCCACTGGACGGGCCACCGTATTTCACGAAAAAAACATTGCCCCCGCTGTCAGCTCGGACCCACCGGAAGTGCCTCCTTATTACAAAAAAAATGAATACTCCCCCGGCTAGCTGGGACCCACCTTGGTGGGAGGCTAACTTGTGGGCCTACTAAGTTGACGGGGAGGAAGGTCTTTTTCAACTTAGTCAATATGAACGATTCTAGCTCCAGTGACCGTACGATGTCCATCCAACGGCTGTAGTGCTTCTTCAACCTCTGGTCTTCTTGCTCCCGCCGCCCAAAGCAGCACCGATCGTGCCGCATGCTCCTGCCTCCCCTGGCCGGCTGTGCTGCCGCAGAGGCCTCACCGCCCCTACTATTCCCACCGCTGGCCAGGCCCTGCGGCGACGGCAGCCTCACATCACAGCTGAACCAGTGAACCCTCGTACTCCTCTCCGCGCGTCTTCCCCGGCTCCGCATCGTCCCCTTCCTAGGCCTCGCCGTCGTCCACCGCCGTGGTGCTCTCCACGCGGCGTGGTTAACGTGGTCAAGGAACGACTTGCATCGGAAGAGTACTGTATGTGGAGAGGCTGACAGCTGGGTCCACGGCCACAACCCAGTTTTTTTGTGATTTTCCAAGTAAGTCGCTTTGTCAGGCATTTTGGGCTGCAAATCTTTCAAGACGAGGAGAGCTTTCATTTGGCCGGCCGAGAAAATAGCCCATCGGTAATAAGAAATGGGTTGTACATTTTTAAAACACATCAAACCAGCAATTAGTTTCAAATATCTTTTTTTATTTCAAGATATTAAATTACATTAATTTTTATGCGTGGAGAATTTGTTGGATTTTATATTGATATACATTTATTTTTAAAATCAGTTTGAATGTCAGTCGAAATTTCAGGATTAAAAACAGTTCGGACCGCACCGAAATATGCAAAATTTCATATAATTTTTTAACCGTGGCCACAATATGGGCTGTAATGCTAACAAAAAGAATATGGGCTCCAAAAAAACCTTAAGAATTAGCAAATGGGCTGTAAATTATTAGACATAATGGCAGATGGGTTGTATGCTGTTTTCCACATATTTGTGGCTTTCCTAAAAAAAGGTTGATGCACAAGCAGTGACTGTTGGATGTCCATCCAACGGCCGTCGTGCTTCTTCAATATCTGCTCTTCCTGCTCCAGCCGCTCAAACAAGCGCCGGCGGGACTGCCTGCTCCCTTCTCCCCGCGGCCGGCTGTGCTGCCGCGCAGGCCTCGCCACCCCACCGTACTCCCATTGCTGGCCTAGCCATCCCTCTACTCACCCACACCTGCTATTATTCTCCAGCGACGACAGACGAACCAGTAAACCCTCGTACAGTCATACTCCCCTCCGCCTGGGAAACAACTGCAGAGTCTACCCGGCCTCCATGTCGTCCCCTTCCTAGGCCTCACCGTCGTCCACCGCCATGGTGCTCTCAGCACGGCGTGGTCAATGTGGTCAACGACTGACTTCCATCGGAAGAGTACCATGCATGGAGA
The DNA here is from genome assembly GCF_018294505.1 of Triticum aestivum. Lineage (NCBI taxonomy): Eukaryota > Viridiplantae > Streptophyta > Magnoliopsida > Poales > Poaceae > Triticum > Triticum aestivum. Next base: position 44,784,400 of record NC_057813.1, read on the forward strand.
CGCTGACTGCTGGGTCCACGGCTGCAGCAAGGAAGTTCCTCCTTATTACGCACAAAATAATTATTCCTCCACCAGATAGTGGGGACCCACCAGAAGGGCCATCGTATTTCCTGAAAAAACATTCCCCCCTGACTGCTGGGACCCACCAGCTACACCTTCGCACGCAAGGAAGTGCGTCCGGGCAAAAAAAAACAATTTGCCCCCCTAACTGCTGGGACCCACTGAGCTACATCTTCGCATGCAAGGAAGTGCGTCCGGGCAAAAAAATGATTCGCCCCCATGACTGCTGGGACCCACCAACTACATCTTCGCAGGCAAGGAAGTCCTGACGGTCGGGACCCACCTGGTCGAAGCATACATAGCGTTGTCATTCTAGGCGCGAACGTGTACGTACATATATACTGGTGGATGTAGAGGCACACACGTGTCATAGTAGAGGCGCACACGTAGCATGTGTAAGTGCATCTAGTGCCACCCCTAGTTGGTTTTGGAGTATTGACGACAAAGTTGGTTGAGGGACTAATGCGTTTGTGAGAATTGCAGGATAATGCAGAAAGTGTCCCTCATTGATTCGGTTTACCTACCGGAGATGACCCCTAAAAATGTATGAAGACATTCAAGACAATGGTGGTGTGTGAAGATATTCACACTAAAGTCTATGACATGAGAAGACATTGAGTGAAGACTATGGAGCGCGAAGACTGAGTTGTTTCGTTGTTTCATTTTCTTCTTTGTTGAGTCATAGGAACCACCGTACTGTTAAGTGGGGTCCAAGTGAACTAAGTCAGAGTGACTGAAGTGATGCTCAACCCAAATCCTATGTCTTCGAGCAAAGACAATGAGAGCAAATCTTATCCAGAGCTGGATGAGTCACCTTTGCTTGTAGCCCAAGTAAAGTTGCCGTGTGTGTTTGAAATCTGACCGTTGGAACATGTGTCAGTTCCTTAGTGACCAGGGTCATTTCGGACATATCAGGTCGGGTTGCCTTGTGGCTATAAATAGCCCACGCCCACCCCCTATACCATAAATTGGTGGCTGCTCAGAGTTAGTTTACGGCTTTTGTCGTTTTGAGAGCAACACACCTTGAAGCCTTTGAGAGAGAAATCCTTGTGAGGACAAAGCCCAAACACCCAGAGCCAAAAAGTGTTAGGCATCACTGAAGTCTTTCTGTCCGTGTGACCTGAAGACCTATTACACTTGAGGACAGTGTATCCTCCAGCCGGTTAGGCGTCGCGTTCTGAGCATCCAAGAGTCATTGTGGATTGCCGGTGAACGAAGTCTGTGAAGGTTCGGAAGTCTACCTTGAACACTTACCAGAGTGATTGGGCGAGGACTGTGTGTCCTTAGCTCAAGGGGAATAAGGTGAAGACGCGGTCTTCTGAGTTGAATCTCAGCCACCCCAACCAGACGTACAGTTGTCACAGCAACTGGAACTGGTCCAACAAATCTTGTGTCTTCAACAAGTGACTTGTTCTATCCCTTCCCTCCTTTACTTTGAGTTTGTCTTCATGAAGTCATTGCTTATCTGTCTTATTGGTTTGACTTCATTGCTTGACTACTAGTGTTTATTGGCTTCATACTATCTTCCATCCTGATCCTTACTACCTAGCTGCTATTAGTCTTTGTACGTTAACACTATTGCATACTTGACTATGGCTTGCTTGGTGTAGTTTATCTTCCGCTGCATATCAATTAGGTCATTTCTATTGTTTGTGTTCGAAACTTCCACGTTTTGAAGACTTTGATAAAAATCGCCTATCCACCCCCCTCTAGTTGATAACTAGCACTTTCATTTGGTATCAGAGCAAGGTACTCCCTTGTTCTGTGTGATTTGGTTTAACCACCTGGAGTTTAGCTATCTCGACTGCAGGGATAATCAAAGTCTCCGCTGCTTGTCCCATGTTCGATGGAACTGAATATCCCTACTGGAAGAATAAGATGCGCATGCATCTTGAAGCCATTAACGTCGACCTCTGGTATGTCGTCAAGAACGGCGTTCCAAAAACTGGTGAAGGTGTCACCCCTGCTGATGTCAAGAAGTTCATTCAACTGGACTCGACTGCAAAGAACATCATCTATGGTCATCTGACCAAAGGACAGTATGGCCGTGTGAGTGCTCTGGAAACGTCAAAGCTAGTCTGGGACTGGCTATCCAAGGTCAACGAAGGTGTCTCTACACAGGGAGACCAGAGGATCAGTGTTCTTCGCAATCTCTTCAACCGCTTCAATAGAAACGACAATGAAAATGTCCAGCTCACGTTTGATCGCCTCACCGACATCATAATGAGCTTCAGGCTCTCGACGCCATTGAGATCACCAAGCATGAAATCGCAAGACGCTGCTAAGATCTCTTGACAGCTCCTTTGACACCCTTGCCCTCATGATACAAGAACGTCCTGATTTCAAGACTCTCGATCCGTCTGATGTACTTGAGAGGCTCAACACACATGAGTTCCAGCTTTCTGAGAAAAGAGATATCTATGGCCCCAACTATGGCCAAACTCGTGCTTTGAAGGCAAAATTTGTTTGCTCATCTGAAGAAGAAGAATCTGACTGCGGTTCTGATGATCCTGAACACATTGGAAGGGAACTTGCTATGGTTGTGAAGAATTTCCAGAAATTCACCAAGAAGAAGGGCTTCAGAAAGTCTTCACGATCCAGTTCATGAAATGATGAAGCTTCCACTCAAGACAACAAGAAGAGAACATGTCACAAGTGTAAGAAGCCTGGGCACTACATCTCTGAGTGTCCTCAGTGGGAAAATGAGGAGAAGAAGAAGAAGAGCAAGGAATATGACTCTGATGACAACAAGAAGAAGAAATCATCAAAGTCTTCTTCCAAGTCCTCATCAAAGTCTTCATCTCATAAGAAGAGCTCATCTGGCAAGGCTCGTGCTTTTGTTGGCAAGGAAATGGATTCAAAGGAGGAGTCTGCCTCTGAGGAGGCAGAGGTGGAATCTGAAGCTGAGTCCGACTCTGGCGTTGCAAGTCTGGCTCTAGCCACAACCTACGTTGCCAAGTCCATCTTCAACTCTGAAGACAATGACTCCCACACCAACGCTGATCATGACAAGGACGATCCTGCTCCCACCTACTACTTCATGGCACGCGGTGCCAAGGTAAAATCACGCGATGCTTACTGTCGGTGTCAAAACCGACGGATCTCGGGTAGGGGGTCCCGAACTGTGCGTCCAGGCGGATGGTAACAGGAGACAAGGGACACGATGTTTTACCCAGGTTCGGGCCCTCTTGATGGAGGTAAAACCCTACGTCCTGCTTGATTGATATTGATATTGTGGATGTTTACAAGAGTGGATCTACCATGAGATCAAGGAGGCTAAGCCCTAGAAGCTAGCCGATGGTATGATTGTAATGGTTGTTGTTCTACGGACTAGAGCCATCCGGTTTATATAGACACCGGAGAGGGCTAGGGTTACATAGAGTCGGTTACAACAGTAGGAGATCTACGTATCCGTATCGCCAAGCTTGCCTTCCACGCCAAGGAAAGTCCCATCCGGACACGGGACGAAGTCTTCAATCTTGTATCTTCATAGTCTTGGAGTCCGGTCGATGATGATGATAGTCCGGCCAATGATAGTTCGGCCGATGATGGTAGTCCAGCTATCCGGACACCCCCTAATCCGAGAATCCCTCAGTAGCCCCTGAACCAGGCTTCAATGACGATAAGTCTGGCGCGTATATTGCTTGGCATTGCAAGGCGGGTTCCTCCTCCGAATTATAGAAGATTGTGAACACCAGGATAGTGTCCGGCTCTGCAAAATAAATTCCACATTCCACCATAGAGAGAATAATATATACACAAGTTCAATCTGCTGACATTTTTTGCGGCATGACGTCACGCCACTACCAAGCCATTACTTGAATCGTTTTTTACTCTACCACCTCAGCGCATTTAGCGAAGCGGCTTCCTTGGCACGTCTTGTCGAAGCAGAGATCGTGTTCCCCCTTAATCCGGGATTCTCATCAATACGGACGTGGGTAACCCAACCGCACCATTGATGGTGACGCCTGGGGGATAAGCGAGTTTTACCAGGCCGGTGGGGACGCGTAGACTTTGCCCGCCCATATAAGGGATAAGGATTCACCTTTTCACCTACGCCTTCTTCCTCCTTTGCTTATCCATCTCCGCGCACTCGAGCTCCAGCGCCCAAGCCCGCACATCTCGTCTCAACCTTCCCCAGTCATGTCTGGAGCGGGAGGCAAGTGGATGACCTCCTCCGTTACGGAGGAGCACATCGAAAGACTGCGCAACGCCGGCTACCTGTCCGGCGACATTGCACACGGGCTGCCCGACGAGGGGCAGCTCATTCCCACCCCCAGGCCCCATGAGAGGGTCGTTTTTCTTCCCCACTTCCTCCGTGGACTGGGCTTTCCACTTCACCCCTTTGTCCGGGGGCTCATGTTCTACTATGGCCTGGATTTCCATGATCTGGCGCCGAACTTCATCCTCAACATCTCGGCGTTTATCGTCGTGTGCGAGGCCTTCCTCTGCATCCAGCCCCACTTCGGCTTGTGGCTCAAGACCTTCAATGTCAAGCCGAAGGTAGTGAAGGGCACTCAAGCGGAGTGCGGAGGTGCCATGTTGGGCAAGATGCCCAACATCCTTTGGTTCGAAGGGGCCTTCGTGGAATCCGTCAAGGGGTGGCAATCGGGGTGGTTCTATATCACCGAGCCGCGTGACCCTACGTGGGCGGCGGCCCCCGAGTTCAGATCTGGTATCCCCACGCAGCTCACCTCCTAGAAAGAGAAGGGCTTGCTGTGGGGTAGTTCGGAGGAGCTGACGGGACTCCAAGCCTGTATCCAGAAGCTGGTGAAGAAGCTCAGGCTGGTTAACATGGTCCAAGTCATGCTCGTCCGCCGGATTCTCCCATGCCAGGAGCAGGCATTCAATCTGTGGGAGTTCAATCCGGAGCAGCACCAGGCGCTGAGCGGGCTCTTTGACACGACATACGAAGGCGCCTAGAGGGTGCTGTTTAAGGGCGCCGAAGCCCTCGCATCCGCGACTGAAGTTCGCGGATTTCACTCGCAGCATCAAGCCGACGAGGTAAGTGATTCTACCCCTTTACGGGACACTTGCTTTTCATAGTTTGACTCTATGCGGGTTTTAATTTCCCCTTTTCCTTTGACAGGACTGGATGAGGAAGGCTGAGCAGATTATCTGCCCGGCTCCTATGCCAGAAAACCCAGTAGACGCCCATCTAGCGAGGCTGCTGGTTCCGGCACTACACGTGGTGCCGGAGAAGAAGGCCAAGAAGGAGGCCACGGGTGCTCGAAAGAGTTCCCGTTTTTAGGTGTCTGATGACTCCGGGGCGGACTCCTCCCCAGAAAACAAGGAGGAGAAAGAGGACTCTCTCCCAGAGGAGGGAGAGAGGAAGAGGAAGGCTTCCCCAACAGGGAAGGCCGAAGGGTCCAAGAGGGGAAGGACGATTCCCTCGGACAGCTCCGCCAACATCAACGTTGGCGAGGAAGAATGGCCTTCAAGGGCCAGGCCTCCGGCGAGATCGTAAGTATCCGGATTCCTGAATGATTTATAATTTCTTTTTCTGCGTCACATAGTGTCATTCTGATGCCGCATGCTGCCTGTAGTCCGGCCAATGATGATCTCCCCGCTTCTTCGAGCGGGCCGTTGGCTCCGTCGGATGTAGACTCCATCCCGACCGCCTCCACCCCTCACGACACCGAGGACGCCGAGGTGGGATCCCAAGAAGGGACCCATCAGAGGGAGGCTCCGGAGGCACCACAAGGCGGCCTCCCGGACTTGGCGCCGGACTCCACATCAGAACCCGCAGTGGTTCCGGAGTCCGGCCGGCGGCCCCTTCACACGAAGGGCAAGACCGTGACGCCGGCAGCTTCCGTCCAACCGGAGGCGCCGGACAATTTGTTGGAGGCGCTGCGGGGCGCTTCCATCGAGGGAGAACACCGCACTATTATGAGTGCGGTGATTTAGAAGGTACAGCTTGCCAAGAGCGGGCTGACCGAAGCCTGCAATAGCCTTTTATCAGGCTTTGAGGTAAGAAGTTAAAAATATGCAATGTAATACCGCATAGACAGTAGCCCCTGATGCTCGGTTCGGTGTTCGGAAAGAAAAGCCGGACTGAGGATCTGAAAAAAAGAAGATATACGCATGGTTGCTAAAAAATTATGTCAATATGGGTTGCAGGCTGCGCTGCTGACCTCTGCCGCACTGACTGCGGAGGTCGGTGCTTTGAAGCAGGAGCTCGAGCGGTCCGAGCAAGAGCTCGGCCGCGCCAAGAAGCAGCTCCAGGACAAAGAAGGTGAGTAACACCACTTTGAACTTGTACCTTACAGAAAAGGATTTAGGTTGTAACAAAAAATAACAAGGATAACATGGGTACTGCAGGGGCCACGAACGAGGTGGTGACCCTGAAGGAGGCCGTTTCCGCGGCCGAACGCAATGCGGCCACGGAACGGGCAGAGCGAGAAAAGCAGGAGGCGCGGGTGGCGGTGGTTCGGCAAGAGCTCCAAGCTCTCATGGAAAAGCATGAGAGCTTGGAGCGTGACTCAAAGACTCGAGAGTCCGAGCTTGCCTTGGCTCTCGAAAGTGCCAAAACTGCCAAGGCCGATGCCCATAAGTCCCTTCAGGAGATTGAGTTGGTGAGGAAGATAGCGGCGGGTAAGGCATTTTTCATGCAATGTAAGCATGTGAATGTAAATTACGTGTTACTTACCCGAATTCGGAGCTCTCCAGGGGCGTTTGCAGATCTGCCTCGCAGCGTGTCTGATGCCGCCGCATTCTACCGAGCCGAGGAGGGGAGCTCAACGGAGAAGGTCTTCTGGTCTCAGTATGCTGAGGCCGGCCATCCGGTGCCCCCTAGCGACCAGCTGAAGCAGCTGGTCGAGCTCCACAAGGTGGCCGAGCAGGCCATGTAGGGCCTCATAGTCCGGCTGTGGCCTGGAGAGGCCATGCCTGGGAGCTACTTCAGCCTCGTGCGACGGTTGGTGGATGCATGCCCCTGGGTGGAGGTTATCAAGCGCTCCGCCTGTATTGAAGGTGCTCGTCGGGCCCTTGCCCGCGCAAAGGTGCATTGGGGCAAGCTGGATGCGGAGAAGCTAATCACTGACGCGCCACCAGCGGGCAAGGAATATCGTACGCCCGAGATGTACTATAAGACTGTCCTGAAGGGTGCCCGCAAGATTGTGGATGAGTGCCCCAGGGATGTAATTATTGAGTAAATTCGCAATGTGTTATCCTGAGCGCTGAAAACTTTGTTCATATGCGCTAAGCAACGCTTGTTAATTTAAAATATTACCTTCTGTGCGGCCGTTTATTAAATCTGAGAGATGGAAAGTCGTCGGCTTCAGCCCCCATGCCACGAGTGCTGGGGTGTTCGGGATAAACTTGAGCACTCTTGTTCCCATTTTTGGGTCCATCTAGGGAGGCGCTCAACACAACGAACAAGGCAACCGGACTTATAGTGCTTGAACACTCTCACTTAGCCATAGAATTCTATAATTTTAAATTTCGGCGAAGCCCCTAGTATTCGGAAGACCGAATTCGGGGCTCTATCCACGCCTTCGTCGGACATTATCCGGTACTTCACTCGAAGCGGCGTAGGTCTTTAAGGACCCGAAAAGACCTCTCGAACAGCGACCAGTCTCTCGCCTTATCATGACGGTCAGTTTTAGCTTTCTCCACTTAGGCGTTAACCCGGCTCAACCGGGGCGCAATCGCAGTGGTTCTCCTAGTGCTACCTTAGCCGATAGAACGGAACATAAGGTTCCAAACATGGGAGCCGGGCAAACCCAACTATTGACCCAAGAAATGATTCGGAGCCGATTCATATAATGCTATAAGTTCGAGGTGCCGCACTTGTGAAAGTGTGCGGACTTTATCACACCATAATGCGGGGAACATAAGCCCCTGATGTATTTGGCCGTACCAAAATGTACGGATGCAACATGTCATAAATGAACACACACATATATATATATAAGGTAATGCAATTATGGGCAAAAAGTGCTGCATTTTATTCGAGAAGATTTGCTATGAGTGCGGAATGATACAAATAGTGCGGAAAGCAAGGGATTGGACGAATTAAAGGCGTCTCCCTCCAGGGGTAGGCCGCGGAATGGTGTATTTAACAAATTTAATGCTCGTAATGGAGACCACCTGAGTGTTCGTCGCAGCCTTTGTCCCTCCCTGGCTGTTGCATCATGAGTTCGGCAGGTTCGCCGCCGGACAGAGTTCTGTATAAAAAAGAGAGAAATAAAAGATAAAAAGAGCGACACACTTGGGAGCCCCTGGTGTGGTCGAACCGCACTCTGGGTCTGTTGTGGTTGTGCCTCTCCCCCTATGCCCATGGTATCTCCAGGGCGTAATTATGTACATGGAGAGTTTTTCTTACAATTATGCGGGGCTGGGGTTGAGGCCGCATTGCTACGCGTGCTCGAAACATGCCAGGTGGTCTTGGTTGATGTTGCTCCGGGCGCGTTTGGCCGTGTCCGGTCGTTTAATGGCCGGACTCGAAAATTGCCTTAAATGGCTGCTTTGTACTTCTGCCGTGAGAGCCGCTGTATGTTCCTCCGTTCGGAGGGAGCGTTCCGTGTTTCCATTGACCGTGATGACTCCACGAGGGCCTGGCATCTTGAGCTTAAGGTATGCATAATGCGGCACCGCGTTGAATTTTGCGAACGCGGTTCGTCCGAGCAGAGCGTGATAGCCACTGCGGAATGGGACTATGTCGAAGATTAACTCCTCGCTTCAGAAATTATCCGGGGATCCGAAGACCACTTCCAATGTAATTGAGCCTGTACAACTGGCCTCGACACCTGGTATGACGCCTTTGAAGGTTGTCTTTGTAGGTTTAATCCTTGAAGGGTCTATGCCCATCTTTCGCACTATATCCTGATAAAGCAGGTTCAGGCTACTGCCGCCATCCATCAGGACTCTCGTGAGGTGAAATCCATCAACGATTGGGTCTAAAACCAATGCGGCAATCCGCCATGGCGGATACTGGTCGGATGGTCTCTTTGATCGAAAGTGATCGGGCAAGAGGACCATGGGTTGAATTTTGGGGCGACTGGCTCCATCGCGTATACGTCCCTTAGTGCACGCTTCCGCTCCCTCTTGGGTATATGCGTTGCGTATATCATGTTTACTGTCCGAACTTGAGGGGGGAATCCCTTTTGTCCTCTGTTGTTCGGCGGCCGGGTCTCTTCCTCGTCATCGCCGTGTAGCCCCTTGTCATTGTTTTCGGCGATTAATTTGCCTTCCTGCTTGAATACCCAACAATCTCTGTTGGTGTGGTTAGCTGGCTTTTCAGGGGTTCCATGTATTTGACAGGAGCGGTCGAGTATTCGGTCCAAATTGGACGGGCCCGGAGTGGTTCTTTTGAATGACTTCTTCCGTTGACCGGGCTTGGAGCCTCGGAATCCGGCGTTGACTGTCGTATCCTCATTGCTGTCGCCGTTAATGCGGCGTTTGTTTTTGTTTCGACGCGACCTGCCATTGCGGTCCTTGGTATCCGGACTGCCAGCGTTTTTGCTGAGGTTGTTGCTGCGAGCTAGCCAGCTATCCTCTCCCGCACAGAAGTGGGTCATGAGTGATGTGAGGGCTGCCATGGATTTCGGCTTTTCCTGTCCTAGGTGTGGGCCAGCCACTCGTCACGGATGTTATGTTTGAAGGCAGCGAGGGCCTCTGCATCCGGACAGTCGACGATTTGATTTTTCTTTGTTAAGAACCGTGTCCAGAATTGCCTGGCCGATTCGTCTGGCTGCTGGATTATGTGGCTTAGGTGATCTGCGTCCGGTGGTCGCACATACGTGCCCTGGAAGTTGTCGAGGAATGCGGCTTCCAGGTCTTCCCAGCATCCAATTGACTCTGCGGGCAGGCTGTTAAGCCAATGCCAAGCTGGTCCTTTAAGCTTGAGCAGGAGATATTTGATGGCGTGAAGATCGTCGCCACGGGCCATATGTATATGGAGGAGATAATCCTCAATCCAAACCGCGGGGTCTGTTGTGCCATCGTAGGATTTGATATTAACGGGTTTAAACCCTTCAGGGATTTGATGATCCATTACTTCGTCAGTGAAGCATAGTGGGTGCGCGGCGCCTCTGTATTGAGCAATATCGCGACGTAGCTCGAGAGAGCGTTGTCTGCTGTGTTCGGCCCGGCCGGAGTAGTTGTATCCGGCGCGACGGTATTTGTCGTGGGTCTTGGGGCACCCACGTGATCCATAGATAGATCTGGATTGTCTTGCCTTGTCCTCCAATATATCCCGCAAGTCCGGAACGTTCCCCCGTGGCTTCATGCTTTTTGAGCGGTGCCGGAGTACAGTTCTGGTGGAGGGCTTGCCCGCCTCTCTGTCTTGGCCACGAGGTGGTCGGTCTTTTGTATTGTGCGGTGGTGATGTAGGTTTGTACACTTCCTCCTCTAGTCGGGGGAGCAACTTGCGTTTTGGGTAACTTTTGGAGGGGCGTTCGAGTTCATACTCTTCGGCCGCGAGGACCTCGGTCCATCTGTCGGCCAGTAGGTCTTGATCAGCTTGAAGCTGTTGCTGCTTTTTCTTTAGGCTGTTTGCAGTGGCCATTAGCCTGCGTCTGAAACGCTCCTGTTCGACGGGATCCTCAGGCACGACGAATTCGTCGTCGTCGAGGCTTGCCTCGTCTCTAGAGGGAGGTAAGTAATTATCATCCTCGACCTCTTCGTCTGCCGCCCTCTCGTGAGGGCTTGCTTCTGCCTCCTCCTGCGCTGCATCGTGCTGGAGGGGGTTGTCTTCGGCACTTTCTGGGGTGTTATTATCTCCTGTGCCGGAATCTCTATTCTTGCTGTGGCGGGATTTAGAGCGGCGCCGCTGATGTCGGCGCTTGGGCTGTTTCTTTAAGGAATCGGCCTCCGTTGCTTCTTCGCCATCCCCATCTTTTGGGGTGTCCACCATATATATGTTGTATGATGAGGTGGTCTTCCAGTGTCCTGTAGGCACTGGTTCTTGATAGTCTCCGGCATCGTCGTCCATACCGTCGATGTCTTCGGAGTCGTAGTCGAGTACGTCGGTTAGATCGTCGACGGTGGCTACGAAGTGGGTGGTCGGTGGGCTCTGAATTTCTTCATCATCCGCGTCCCAACCATCCTGGCCGTAGTTCGGCGAGGGCTCTCCGGATAGCGAGAGATGCTTCAGCGAATTTAGGATATCGCCGAAGGGTGAGTGCTGAAAGATGTCCGCAGCGGTGAATTCCATGATCGGCGCCCAGTCGGATTCGACTGGTAGGGGCGCAGGAGGTTCGGAGTCCGAGAGAGAGTCCGGCACCTCAGAGTCATGAGCTTTATGCGGGACAAGGTAAGTGTTCGGCTCCATCGCCGTAGAAGTTGCAGCTCCCAAGGCGGTGTCCAGCCATCCGTCCTCGATCTGAGCGATCGGCTCCGGACTATGGGTCAGAGCGGATTCGTGTGCGGCCTCCAAGGTGCTGTCCGGTGGCAGAGTTAGGTCGTGCCCATCGTGACAGCACGACACGCTCGGCTGTGGCTCAGATCCATCGAAGATCAAGTCCCCGCGGATATCGGCCGTGAAGTTTAGGCTTCCAAACCCGACCTGACGGCCAGGGGCATAGCTTTCGATCTGCTCCAGATGGCCAAGTGAGTTGGCCCACAGTGCGAAGCCGCCGAATACGAAGATCTGTCCGGGGAGAAAAGTCTCGCCCAGGACTGCGTCGTTGTCGATTGAAGAGGCCATCAAGCCTATCGGTGACGACACAGAGGAACTCTCAATGAAAGCACCAATGTCGGTGTCAAAACCGGCGGATCTTGGGTAGGGGGTCCCGAACTGTGCATCTAGGTGGATGGTAACAGGAGACAAGGGACACGATGTTTTACCCAGGTTCGGGCCCTCTTGATGTAGGTAAAACCCTACGTCCTGCTTGATTGATATTGATATTGTGGATGTTTACAAGAGTGGATCTACCACGAGAACAAGGAGGCTAATCCCTAGAAGCTAGCCTATGGTATGATTGTAATGGTTGTTATTCTACGGACTAGAGCCATCCGGTTTATATAGACACCGGAGAGGGCTAGGGTTACATAGAGTCGGTTACAACAGTAGGAGATCTACGTATCCGTATCGCCAAGCTTGCCTTCCACGCCAAGGAAAGTCCCATCCGGACACGGGACGAAGTCTTCAATCTTGTATCTTCATAGTCTTGGAGTCCGGTCGATGATGATGATAGTCCGGCCGATGATAGTTCGGCCGATGATGGTAGTCCGGCTATCCGGACACCCCCTAATCCGGGACTCCCTCACTTACTTTCAAACATCAAATGAAGATGACTCTGATTGTGAATCTAAACTCATCTACAAAACACTTGCTAAAATTGCTACTGAACAACAAAGGGCTATGGAACATACTCAAAAACTGTTAGACAAAAGCGATGACCTGTTGGACGCGGAAATGACACGATCACAGTCCTTAGTTGAAGACATAAAAAATCTTCATGCTAAGTATCAAGAACTTCAAAGTCTTCATGAGACGCTCTCAACCACTTATGAAAAGCTCTCCTATGATTATCTTCAAAGGAAGCAAGAGCTTGAGAAAGTGAAAGCGACTCATGAAGATCTTCAAAAAGAGAATGTGTCATTTCGCGCTACATAGATCAGTTCCGCTCAGGATGGATTTGAACCACCATGTTTAAAATGCATTGAGCGTGATAACGCTGCCTCTGTTGTTGAATGTTCCACTGCTGCTACTGTTGCTCTATCTTCAACTACTGATGTGGTAACTAACCCCTCTGCTGAGGATACCACTACTATTGCTGATGAATATGCTAGGTTGAAGACATTGCTTGAAACAAGGATGTACAAAAGTATGAAAGGGCATCAGACACTTTGTGATGTCCTCAAAAAGCAGATTCTGAACCGAAACCCTAGGAAAGAGGGTGTTGGGTTCGAGAGGAAAATGAATGCTGATGGTTCCTACTGGAAGCCTGAGCAGTATCCCAAAACCACATGGGTTGCTGCAAAGGAACCTTTAGTGGATCCATCCACTTTATCTGGCTTTACCTGTGCTAATCCTATTATCATTGATGAATCCTTTGATGCAAACTATAAACTGTTCAAAAATCAGAATGGTGAAGTGTTTGCCAGGTATATTGGTACTAACTGCAGGAATGGACCGCCAATGAAGAAGATCTGGGTTCCCAAAAGCTGTCTTGAGAATCTTCCTATGAATGTTGTATTGACACCACCAGGGAAGAAGACAAACCCTAGACCAAAGGCGTCACATGGTCCAACGGCTTCATACGGAAACATGACTCACCTGAGTCACCCTAACGCCAATGTTTTGCAGGGAAATCATACTCAAACTTATGAATATGAGCGCGTGTCTTCAAACTGCTATGTTCATAGGACTAAGAACTTTTCTGCTTATTCATATGAGTATCATTCATCTCCTGCAAGGCTATTTGCTAGAGCTCCAGAGCCGAAATTCTCAGATGCTGCACTTAGACTCATTGCTTCTAAGCCACCCCTAAAGATGTGGGTGGTGAAGAAGAACTAACTCTCTTTTGCAGAGCATGGTCTCCAGCCAGCAATCAAAGGCGTCCGATGTTATTGCTGGGGACCTAAAACACTATAAGGGACGCATGATAAAATGATCATACTATGTATTCCACATATGAGTCGCTTACCTGTCATACTGTGTGCTAACTTTCATCTAAGCTGTGATAATCCAAGTGTGCATCAAATGCTTATGCTTCACAACATACCTTGTGAAGCCTATCCTCCTAACTGCACTGTAGGGTATGACACCTCATGCTTCAGAATGGATTATGGACAGAGGATGCACTAATCATATGACTGGTGATCGAAGTCTTCTTATGGACTCAACCTTACGTCCATCCGACAAGAGTCAAATCACATTTGCTGACATTGGTAAAGGCAAGGTATTGGGTCTAGGTAGAGTTGCAATCTCAAAAGGATCAACACATGGATAAAGTGATGCTTGTTGAATCCCTTGGATTCAACTTAATGTATGTCTCAATGCTTTGTGACTTGAACATGATTGTGATATTCGGAAAATATCGTTGCCTTGTACTAATGGAATCTGACAAGTCTCTAGTCTTTGAAGGGTATAGGAAAGGTGATCTGTACATGGTAGATTTCTCAGCAGGTCCCCAACTTACCGTATGTCTTCTTGCAAAAGCTTCAGAATGCTGGCTCTGGCATCGGAGGCTGGGACATGCTGGCATGAGGAACTTACACACTCTCGTCAAGAAGAAGCATGTCATAGGCATCGAAGGTTTCAAGTTCAAGAAAGATCATTCGTGTGGTGCTCGCGAAGCTGGGAAGATGACTAGGGCCAAGCACCCCTCGAAGACAATCATGACGACATCTCAACCCTTCGAGCTGTTGCACATGGACTTATTTGGCCCTACTCACTACTCTACCCTCACAACAACGGTGTGTCTCAATGGCTTCGTCATTGTTGATGACTACTCAAGATATACATGGGTGCACATAATTCTCTACAAGACTGAAGTACAAGATGTCTTCAGACGATTCGCCAATCGAGCAATGAACAACTATGGCGTCAAGATCAAGCATATCAGAAGTGATAACGGCACTGAATTCAAGAACACCGGGCTTGATCTCTATATGGATACAATGGGAATCACTCATGAGTTTTCTGCTCCATACACACCTCAACAAAATGGCATTGTTGAATGCAGGAACAGAACCCTCATTGAGATGGCTCGAACAATGCTCGACGAGTACAAGACACCAAGAAAGTTCTGGCCTGAAGCTATTGACACTGCATGTCACATCATCAACCGTGTTTACATCCACAAGCTTCTGGGCAAAACATCCTATGAGCTCCTTACTGGCAAGAAGCCAAATGTCAGCTACTTCAGAGTTTTTGGTGCTAGATGCTGGATCAAGGATCCCCATCACAAGTCAAAATTTGAACCCAAAGCTCACGAAGGCTTCATGCTCGGCTATGGAAAGGATTCACACTCTTACAGAGTCTTCAACCTCTTCCACTACAAAATCGTTGAAACTGTGGACGTGCGATTTGATGAAACCAATGGTTCACAACGAGAACTCCTGCCAAGCACATTAGATGAAGCTCCTTCCAGTGAATCTATCAAGCTGATGGGAACTGGTGAAATCATGCCCTCTGAAGCACAGCCTGAAGAGGAACTTATCATTTCTGCACCAAACCAACCTGAAGACAATGCTCAGACCGAAGACAATCCTTCCAATGATGACAATGATCAGCATGAGCAAGGGCTTCGTCCAGTTCATCCTCGTGTTGCAAATGAAGTACAAATTGAGAAGATAATTGATAGCATCAACGCACCTGGTCCGCTTACTCGCTCAAGAGTAACACAGTTAGCAAATTTCTGTGGGCATTTTTTATTTGTATCAATATCTGAGCCCAAGAAAGTTGCTGAAGCCTTTATGGAACCTGAATGGATTCAAGCCATGCAAGAAGAACTTCAACAGTTCAAGCTGAATAATGTTTGGGAACTCGTCAAGCGCCCTGACCCTCGCAAGCATAACATTGTTGGCACTAAATGGATATATCGGAACAAGCAAGATGAGCATGGTCAAGTCATCAGAAACAAAGAACGTCTAGTGGCACAAGGATATACTCAGGTTGAAGGAATTGACTTCGATCAAACATTTGTTCCTGTGGCTAGGCTTGAAGCTATTCGCATACTGCTAGCCTATGCTAATCACCACAACATCTTGCTATATCAAATGGATGTGAAAAGTGCTTTTCTCAATGGCAAGATTGAAGAAGAAGTGTATGTTGCTCAACCACCTGGCTTTGAAGATCCAAAACATCCTGATATCGTGTACAAACTAAACAAAGCACCGTATGGCCTCAAACAAGCTCCTCGCGCTTGGTATGATACAATCAAAGACTTCCTGAAGAGCAAAGGCTTCAAACCAGGATCCCTAGATCCCACACTCTTCATGAAGACAAATGATGGTGAACTATTTGTATGCCAAATATATGTGGATGACATAATCTTCGGCTGCACCAACCAGAAGTATAGTGATGAGTTTGGATACATGATGCAAGAGCAATATCAGATGTCCATGATGGGTGAGCTGAAGTTCTTCCTTGGTCTTCAAATTCTTCAGCAAAGAAATGGCATCTTCATATCTCAAGAAAAATATCTCAAAGAATGTCTGAAGAAGTTCGGCATGCAAGATTGCAAAGGTTACACAACGCCAATGCCAGCCAAACATCATCTTGGTCCCGACGACAATGGTAAAGAGATCAATCAAAAGGTATACCGCTCCATGATTGGTTCTTTACTTTACCTATGTGCATCTAGGCCAGATATTATGCTTAGTGTTCGCATGTGTGCTAGATTCCAAGCGGCACCAAAGGAATCACATCACTTAGCTGTGAAGCGAATTCTTAAATATTTGGCTTACACCCCAACACTCGGATTATGGTATCCAAAGGGCTCAAGGTTTGATCTGGTTGGATTCTCGGATGCTGATTATGCTGGTGACAAGGTGGATCGCAAGTCAACATCAGGAACATGTCACTTTCTCGGACGATCATTTGTCTGTTGGTCTTCAAAGAAGCAAAACTGTGTATCACTCTCAACTGCTGAATCTGAATACATTGCTGCTGGATCTTGTTGTGCTCAGCTTCTGTGGATGAAGCAAACTCTTAAGGACTATGGCATCAATCTGAAGCAAGTCCCTCTCTTCTGCGACAACGAAAGCGCCATCAAGATTGCCAACAATCCAGTTCAGCACTCGAAGACAAAGCACATTGAAATTCATCATCATTTTCTCAGAGATCATGTCATGAAGAAATATATTGACATCATTCACGTCAACACTGAAGAGCAACTGGCAGATATCTTCCCAAAGCCCTTGGATGAGAAAAGGTTTTGCAAGTTATGGTGTGAGCTAAATATCTTGGAATCCTCGAATGTCCTGTGATCAGGCACACATGCTAACACTTATGCATGTTGATGACTTAGATGTGCAACACACGAAGTAAAGTATATCTTCAATCAATGAAGACTTACATTCTGAGTGTGAATACATCAACGTGGAATTTGACTTCGGAGCGCCACGATAATTGTGCGCTGTGTCTGGGTCTAATACTTCCTATACGGTGGGTAACGCCACCACCACATTTCTTGGTTTGAAGTGTTTCACTCATGGCGTTATTGTTGAATATCTTCACATATTGATTTGTCTTCAACTTTCAACTTACCTTCATGATTTACTTCACTATGTTGAGTTGATTGCTTTCTCATATATATATATATATATATATATATATATATATATATATATATATACTAGTATTCTGTCCTCTACAACATTCACTTATAGCTATGTCTTCATTGTTTAATCTTTTGAACTAAGTGAATGTGATCGGACCCTAATATTTCTATGCTTACTATCTCAAACTCTATCTGTCCAAATCATATGCATTCTATTGAAACTGTCGAATGTCTTCTCTGCATCCTTGTCAGCAGAAGACATAGAGACAAACATCAAGTCCTCTTTAAACGATTCATCTTTATTATCGATATCCGGAGAAGCTGGAACAACCATCCGACAAACTTGGCGGGCGTGTGAACGTGGGACAACTCTAAGTATGTTGCATGCTTGCCACGTGTCCCACGGATGTGAACAGACAGGGGCACCTACGTAATTGCGCTGTGCTGCACACCTACTTATAAATACGTGCCCCTTGCGGTCAAAAAAACCTTCTTCCACCTCTCCACCTCGTCAAAACCCTAGCGCCACCGCTAGCTCTCGACGATGCCGGCGACGAAGCGCTTAGCTGCCGCGACTTCTCCGACGCCGTCCTCACACCGGCCGCGGGCATCGTCCTCTCCACCGCCGCCGTAGGTGTCCTCCGTCGCCAAGTTAGGGCACAGTGGATTGAACTGCTTGGTCTCCTATTCATCCCATCTAGCAGTTCTTCGTGTGGTAAATATAACGGTATTTTTACCAGCTTTTTTATCCTCAATGATTCATCCAATTTACCAAAATTGGTTTCTGTCTATACTAAGTTAGATCTATTCTATCTGCATCTCATACTGCCTAGTATATTCACTTAAGCTTCACATCTAGTTAGATTCCTCACTTGTACTTATTCACGGATTCGTACAAATCTGGAACCGACTCTCAACATATAAGTGAATGTCTTCGCAATATGAGGTCAATGTCTTCAAACTGATTTATCTTCGAAATCTTCTGAGAATGCATATGACCTCTTCCCCTTCCCTCGCATCTCTAATGCTGTCACAGGTACATGTCCGTGGGAGAATCCCTAGGTTCTCATATTTTGCATCCGTTTGCAGAATTCTTACAGCAACACATTGAATCTCCTGAAGCCAGTTCCTGTCTGACTAGCAAGCGAAAGCCCTTGAAGCCTTTGAACCTATTGAAACCATTCAGTTTGAAGTTCATGGCTGCAGAGAAATCAGTAAGGAAGGGTGGCTGTAAGTGCATCTAGTGCCACCCCTAGTTGGTTTTGGAGTATTGACGACAAAGTTGGTTGAGGGACTAATGCGTTTGTGAGAATTGCAGGATAACGCAGGTAGTGTCCCTCATTGATTTGGTTTACCTACCGGAGATGACCCCTAAAAATGTATGAAGACATTGAAGACAATGGTGGTATGAGAAGATATTCATATTGAAGTCTATGACATGAGAAGACATTGTGTGAAGACTATGGAGCACGAAGACTGTGTGGTTTCGTTGTTTCCTTTTCTTCTTTGTTGAGTCATAGGAACCACCGTACTGTTAAGTGGGGTCCAAGTGAACTAAGTCAGAGTGACTGAAGTGATGCTCAACCCAAATCCTATGTCTTCAAACGAAGACATTGAGAGCAAATCTTATCCAGAGCTGGATGAGTCAGCTTTGCTTGTAGCCCAAGTAAAGTTGCCGCGTGTGTTAGAAATCTGACCGTTGGAACACGTGTCAGTTCCTTAGTGACCCAGGGTCATTTCGGACAAATCAGGTCGGGTTGTATTGTGGCTATAAATAGCCCACCCCCTACACCATAAATTGGTGGCTGCTCAAAGTTAGTATACGGCTTTTGTCGTTTAAGAGCAACCCACCTCGAACCATTTGAGAGAGAGAGAAATCCTTGCGAGGACAAAGCCCAAACACCCAGAGCCAAAGAGTGTTAGGCATCACTGAAGTCTTTCTGTCTGTGTGACCTGATGACTTGTTACATTTGAGGACTGTGCATCCTCCAGCCGGTTAGGCGTCATGTTCCGAGCATCCAAGAGTCATTGTGGATTGCCGGGTGAACGAAGTCTGTGAAGGTTCGGAAGTCTACCTTGAAGATTTACCAGAGTGATTGGGCGAGGACTAAGTGTCCTTAGCTCAAGGGGAACAAGGTGAAGACACGGTCTTCTGAGTTGAATCTCAGCCTCCCTAACCAGACGTACAGTTGTCACAGCAACTGGAACTGGTCCAACAAATCCTGTGTCTTCAACAAGTGACTGGTTCTATCTCTTCCCTCCTTTACTTTGAGTTTGTCTTCGTGAAGTCATTGCTTATCTGTCTTATCTGATTGACTTCATTGCTTGACTACTATTGTTGATTGGTTTCATACTATCTTCCATCCTGATCCTACTACCTAGCTGCTATTAGTCTTCGTACGTTAACACTATTGCATACTTGACTATGGCTTGCTTGTTGTAGTTTATCTTCCGCTGCATATCAATTACGTTATTTCTATTGTTTGTCTTCGAAACTTCCACGTTTTGAAGACTTTGATAAAAATCGCCTATTCACCCCCCTCTAGTCGATAACTAGCACTTTCAATTGGTATCAGAGCAAGGTACTCCCTTGTTCTGTGTGATTCGGTTTAACCACCTGGAGTTTAGCTATGTTGATTGCAGGGATAATCAAATTCTCCGCTGCTTGCCCCGTGTTCGATGGAACAGAATATCCCTACTGGAAGAACAAGATGTGCATGCATCTTGAAGCCATTGATGTCGACCTCTGGTATGTCGTCAAGAATGGTGTTCCCAAAACTGGTGAAGGTGTCACCCCTACTGATGTCAAGAAGTTCATTCAACTGGACTTGACTGCAAAGAACATCATCTGTGGTCATCTGACCAAAGGACAGTATGGCCATGTTACTGCTCTGGAAACGTCAAAGCTAGTCTGGGACTGGCTGTCCAAGGTTAATGAAGGCATCTCTACACAAAGAGACCAGAGGATCAGTGTTCTTCGCAATCCCTTCAATCGCATCAAGAGAAACGACAAAGAAAATGTCCAGCTCACGTTTGATCGCCTCACCGACATCACAAATGAGCTTCAGGCTCTCGGCACCACTGAGATCACCAAGCATGAAATTGTCAAGACACTGCTGAGATCACTTGACACCTCCTTTGACACCCTTGCCCTCATGATACAAGAACGTCCTGACTTCAAGACACTCGATCCATCTGATATACTTGAGAGGATCAACACACATGAGTTCCAGTTTTCTGAGAAAAGAGATATCTATGGCCCCAACTATGGCCGAACTCGTGCTTTGAAGGCAAAAGTTGTTTCCTCATCTGAAGAAGAAGAATCTGACTGCGGTTCTGATGATCCTGAAGACATTGGAAGGGAGCTTGCTATGCTTGTGAAGAAGTTCCAGAAATTCACCAAGAAGAAGGGCTTCAGAAAGTCTTCACGATCCAGTTCAAGAAATGATGAAGCTTCCACTCAAGACAACAAGAAGAGAACATGTCACAAGTGTAAGAAGCCTGGGCACTACATCTCTGAGTGTCCTCAATGGGACAACGAGAAGAAGAAGTAGAAGAGCAAGGAATATGACTCCGATGACAACAAGAAGAAGAAATCTTCGAAGTCTTCTTCCAAGTCCTCATCAAGGTCTTCATCTCACAAGAAGAGCTCATCTGGCAAGGCTCGTGCTTTTGTTGGCAAGGAAATGGATTCAGAGGAGGAGTCTGCTTCTGAGGAGGCAGAGGTGGAATCTGAAGCTGAGTCCAACTCTGGTGTTGCAAGTCTGGCTCTGGCCACAGCCTACATTGCAAATTCCATCTTCAACAGTGAAGACAATGACTCCCACACCAACGCTGATGATGACAAGGACGATCCTTCTCCCACCTACTGCTTCATGGCACGCGGTGCCAAGGTAAAATCACGCGATGCCTACTTTCAAACATCAAGTGAAGATGACTCTGATTGTGAATCTAAACCCACCTAGAAAACACTTGCTAAGATTGCTACTGAACAACAAAGAGCTATGGAACATACTCAAAAACTGTTAGACAAAAGCAATGACCTGTTGGACGCGGAAATGACACGTTCACAGTCCTTAGTTGAAGACATAAAAAATCTTCATGCTAAGTATCAAGAACTTGAAAGTCTTCATGAGACGCTCTCAACCACTTATGAAAAGCTCTCCTATGATTATCTTCAAAGGAAGCAAGAGCTTGAGAAATTGAAGGTGACTCATGAAGATCTTCAAAAAGAGAATGAGTCATTTCGCGCTCAACAGATCAGTGCCGCTCAGGATGAATTTGAACCACCATGTCTAAAATGCATTGAGCGTGATAAGGCTACTTCTGTTGCTGAATGTTCCACTGCTGCTACTGTTGCTCTATCTTCAACTACTGATGTGGTAACTAACCCCTCTTCTGAGGATACCACTACTATTGCTGATGAAAATGCTAGGTTGAAGACATTGCTGGAAACAGGGATGTATAAAAGTTTGAAAGGGCATCAAACACTTCGTGATGTCCTCAAAAAGCAGATTTTGAACCGAAACCCTAGGAAAGAGGGTGTTGGGTTCGAGAGGAAAATGAATGCTGATGGTTCCTACTGGAAGCCTGAGCAGTATCCCAAAACCACATGGGTTGCTGCAAAGGAACCTTCAGTCGATCCATCCACTTTATCCGGCTTTACCTGTGCTAATCCTATTATCGTTGATGAATCCTTTGATGCAAACTATAAATTGTTCAAAAATCAGAATGGTGAAGTGTTTGCCAGGTATATTGGTACTAACTGCAGGAATGGACCGCCAATGAAGAAGATCTGGGTTCACAAAAGCTGTCTTGAGAATCTTCCTATGAATGTTATCATGACACCACCAGGGAAAAAGACAAACCCCAGATCAAAGGCGTCACATGGTCCAACGGCTTCATACGGAAACAGGACTCACCTGAGTCACCCTAACGCCAATGTTTTGCAGGGAAATCACACTCAAACTTAAGAATATGAGCGTGTGTCTTCAAACCGATATGTTCACAATACCAAGAACTTTTCTGCTTATTCATATGAGTATCATTCATCTCCTGCAAGGCTATTTGCTAGGGCTCCAAAGCCGAAATTCTCAGATGCTGCACTTAGACTCATTGCTTCTAAGCCACCCCTAATGATGTGGGTGGTGAAGAATAACTAACTCTCTTTGGTAGAACATGGTCTCCAGCCAGCAATCATAGGCGTCCAATATTATTGCTGGGGACCTAAAACACAAAGGGACGCATGATAAAATGACTTACTATGTATTCCACATATGAATCGCTTACCTGTCATACTGTGTGCTAACTTTCATCTATGCTGTGATAATCCAAATGTGCATCAAATGCTTATGCTTCACAACATACCTTGTGAAGCCTATCCTCCTAACTGCATTGTAGGGCATGTCACCAAAAGCTTTAGAATGGATTATTGACAGCGGATGCACTAATCATATGACTGGTGATCGAAGTCTTCTCATGGACTCAACCTTACGTCCATCCAACAAGAGTCAAATCACATTTGCTGACATTGGTAAAGGCAAGGTATTGGGTCTAGGTAGAGTTGCAATCTCAAAGGATCAACACATGGATAAACTGATGCTTGTTGAATCCCTTGGATTCAATTTAATGTCTGTCTCAATGCTTTGTGACTTAAACATGATTGTGATATTTGGAAAATATCATTGCCTTGTACTAATGGAATCTGACAAGTCTCTAGTCTTTGAAGGGTATAGGAAAGGTGATCTATACATGGTAGATTTCTCAGCAGGTCCACAGCTTGCCGTATGTCTTCTTGCAAAAGCTTCAGAATGCTGGCTCTGGCATCGAAGGCTGGGGCACGCTGGCATGAGGAACTTGCACACTCTCGTCAAGAAGAAGCATGTCATAGGTATCGAAGGTGTCAAGTTCAAGAAAGATCATTTGTGTGGTGCTTGCGAAGCTGGGAAGATGACAAGGGCCAAGCACCCCTCGAATACAATCATGACAACATCTCAACCCTTCGAGCTGCTACACATGGACTTATTTGGACCTACTCACTACTCCACCCTCACAACAACGGCGTGTCTCTATGGCTTCGTCATTGTTGATGACTACTCAAGATATACATGGGTGCACATAATTCTCTACAAGACTGAAGTACAAGATGTCTTCAGACGATTCGCCAATCGAGCAATGAACAATTATGGCGTCAAGATCAAGCATATCAGAAGTGATAACGGCACTGAATTCAAGAACACCGGCCTTGATCTTTATCTCGATACAATGGGAATCACTCATAAATTTTCTGCTCCTTGCACACCTCAGCAAAATGGCATTGTTGAGCGCAAGAACAGAACCCTCATTGAGATGGCTCGAACAATGCTCGACGAGTACAAGACACGAAGAAAGTTCTGGCCTGAAGCAATTGATACTACATGTCACATCATCAACCGTGTTTACATCCACAAGCTTCTGGGCAAAACATCCTATGAGCTCCTTACTGGCAAGAAGCCAAATGTCAGTTACTTCAGAGTCTTTGGTGCTAGGTGCTGGATCAAGGATCCCCATCACAAGTCAAAATTTGAACCCAAAGCTCACGAAGGCTTCATGCTTGGCTATGGAAAGGATTGGCACTCCTACAGAGTATTCAACCTCTTCCACTACAAAATTGTTGAAACAGTGGATGTGTGATTTGATGAAACCAATGGTTCACAACGAGAGCTCCTGCCAAGCACACTAGATGAAGCTCCTTCCAGTGAATCTATCAGGCTGGTGGGAACTGGTGAAATCATGCCTTCTGAAGCACAACCTGAAGAGGAACTTATCATCTCTGCACCAAATCAACCTGAAGACAATGCTCAGACCGAAGACAATCCTCCCAATGATGACAATAATCAGCAAGAGCAAAGTCTTCGTCCTGTACATCCTCGAGTTGCAAATGAAGTGCAAATCGAGAAGATAATTGACAGCATCAATGCGCCTGGTCCACTTACTCGCTCAAGAGCAACACAGCTAGCAAACTTCTGTGGGCACTTTTCATTTGTGTCAATATCAGAACCCAAGAAAGTTGCTGAAGCTTTTATGGAACCTAAATGGATTCAAGCCATGCAAGAAGAACTTCAACAGTTCAAGCTGAATAATGTTTGGGAACTTTTCAAGCGACCTGACCCTCGCAAGCATAACATTATTGGAACGAAATGGATATATCGAAACAAGCAAGATGAGCATGGTCAAGTCATCAGAAACAAAGCACGTCTTGTGGCTCAAGGATATACTCAAGTTGAAGGAATTGACTTCGATGAAACATTTGCTCCTGTTGCTAGGCTTGAAGCTATTCGCATACTGCTAGCCTATGCTAATCATCACAACATCTTGCTGTATCAAATGGATGTGAAGAGTACATTTCTCAATGGCAAGATTGAAGAAGAAGTATATGTCGCTCAACCACTGGCTTTGAAGATCCAAAACATCCTGATATGGTGTAGAAGCTAAACAAAGCACTGTATGGCCTCAAACAAGCTCCTCGCGCATGGTATGATACGATCAAAGACTTCCTGAAGAGCAAAGGCTTCAAACCAGGATCCCTCGATCCCACACTCTTCATGAAGACATATGATGGCGAACTGTTTATGTGCCAAATATATGTGGATGATATTATCTTCGGCAGCACCAACCAGAAGTATAGTGATGAGTTTGGATACATGATGCAAGAGCAATATCAGATGTCCATGATGGGAGAACTGAAGTTCTTCCTTTGTCTTCAAATTCTTCAGCAAAGAAAATGCATCTTCATATCTCAAGAAAAGTACCTCAAAGATTGTTTGAAGAAGTTTGGAATGGAAGACTGCAAAGGTTATACGATGCCAATGCCAGCCAAACACCACCTTGGTCCCGACGACAATGGTAAAGAGTTCGATCAAAAGGTATACCGCTCCATGATTGGTTCTTTACTTTATCTATGTGCATCTAGGCCAGATATTATTCTTAGTGTTTGCATGTGTGCTCGATTCCAAGCGGCACCAAAGGAATCGCATCACTTAGCTGTGAAGCGAATTCTTCAATATTTGGCTTACACCCCAACACTCGGATTATGGTATCCAAAGGGCTCAAGGTTTGACCTAGTTGGATTCTCGGATGCTGATTATGCTGGTGACAAGGTGGATCGCAAGTCAACATCAGGAACATGTCACTTTCTGGGACGATCACTTGTCTGTTGGTCTTCAAAGAAGCAGAACTGTGTGTCACTCTCAACTACTGAATCTGAATACATTTCTGCTAGATCCTGTTGTGCTCAGCTTCTATGGATGAAGCAAACTCTCAAGGACTATGGCATCAACCTGAAACAAGTACCTGTCTTCTGCGACAACGGAAGTGCCATCAAGATAGCCAACAATCTAGTTCAGCACTCGAAGACAAAGCACATTGAAATTCGTCATCATTTTCTCAAAGATCATGTCATGAAGAAAGATATTGACATCATTCACGTCAACACAGAAGAACAACTGGCAGATATCTTTACAAAGCCCTTGGATGAGAAAAGGTTTTGCAAGTTACGGTGTGAGCTAAATATCTTGGAATCCTCTAATGTCCTGTGATCAGGCACACATCCTAACACTTATGCATGTTGATGACTTAGATGTGCAACACACGAAGTAAGGTATGTCTTCAATCAATGAAGAATTACACTCTGAGTGTGAATACATTAACATGGAATTTGACTTCGGAGTGCCATGATAATTGTGCGCCGTGTCTGGGTATAATACTTCCTATACGGTGGGTAACGCCACCACCAAATTTCTTTGTTTGAAGTGTTTCACTCATGGCGTTACTTTTGCAAAGACTTCTCATTTGGTTTGTCTTCAGTTTCAATTTATCTTCATGATTTTCTGCACTATGATGATTTG
>NC_057813.1:44810862-44821479 GCF_018294505.1 Triticum aestivum
TTCTGTCCTCTACAGCATTCACTTATAGCTATGTCTTCAAGTTGAATCTTTTGAACTAAGTGAATGCGATCGGACCCTAACCCCTCTATGCTTTCTATCTCAAACTCTATCTGTCCAAATCATATGCATTCTATTGAAACTGTCGAATGTCTTCTCTGCGTCCTAGTCAGCAGAAGACACAGAGACAAACATCAAGTCCTATTTAAATGATTCGTCTTTATTATCGATATCCAGAGAAGCCGGAACGAACATCCGAAAAACTTGGCGGGCGTGGGAACGTGGGACAACTCTAAGTATGTTGTATGCTTGCCACGTGTCCCACAGATGTGAACAGACAGGAGCACCTGCGTAATTGCGCTGTGCCGCACACCTACTTATAAATACGTGTCCCCTGCGGTCAAGAAAACCTTCTTCCACCTCTCCACCTCATCAAAACCCTAGCGCCACCGCTAGCTCTCTACGACGCCGGCGACGAAGCGCTTAGCTGCCGCGACTTCTCCGACGCCGTCCTCACGCCGGCCGCGGACATCGCCCTCTCCGCCGTCGCCGTAGGTGTCCTCCGTCGCCAAGTTAGGGCACGTGGGCTGAACTGCTCGGTCTCCTATTCATCCCTTCTAGCAGTTCTTCGTGCGGTAATTATAACTCTATTTTTACCACCTTTTTGATCTTCATAGATTCGTCCTATTTACCGAAAGTGGTTTCTACCTACTCAATGTTAGATCTATTCTGTCTGCATCTCATTATGCCTAGTCTATTCACTTAGATTTCCTATCTAGGTTGATTCCTCACTTGTACTTTATTCACGGATTGGTACAAATCTGGAACCAACTCACCTCATATAAGAGAATGTCTTCGCATCATGAGGTCAATGTCATCAAATTGATTTATCATCAAAATCTTCTGAGAATGCATATGACCTCTTCCCTTTCCCTCGCATCTCTAATGCTGTCACAGGTACATGTCCATGGGAGAATCCCTAGGTTCTCATAGTCTGCATTCGTTTGCAGAATTCTTATAGCAACACATTGATTCTCCTGAAGCTAGTTCCTGTCTGACCAGCAAGGGAAAGCCTTTGAAGCCTTTGAACATATTGAAACCGTTCAGTTTGAAGTTCGTGGCTACAGAGAAATCTGTTAGGAAGGGTGGCAGACAGCGTCGTGGGGGAACTTCAAAGGATCTGCCTGATGATCTGGCAGAAATGTATAAAACAGATCCTGAAGAAGATTACAATCAGCGCAAGACTCGAATCCAATGGATTCGACGCTATTGGGCTGAACAGTGGTACAAGTACAAGTTCGTCACCCAGGAGAACGCAGAGAAAAATGCTATCAAGAGCCCTTGGGGTGATATTCTCTATCGAGGCCTTCCCCCCAAGAACAAAGCTGAAGCCATTGCGCAAGAATTCTATCCTTGCATGGTCCGTGGACCACAGCCTGAAGAAGCCGACCCATCTTCAAGCGCAACTTCCAGTTTGCTAAGGCTTCGGCAAAGGAAAACAAGAAGTCACGGGGATTAGACTTCAATCCTGGTCCCTCTGCTCCCCGTGATGATGGCACACGTGAAGCTGAAGAAAACAGAATTGGCCCCTTTGCAAACCTTGATGGCCTCATCTCCTACATCTTGGTACAAGGTGCCAAAGTGGATCATTCTGACAATGAGGCTGATTCTGATGAAGCCCCAGCTCCTCCTCCAAGGCCGCAGAAGCCAAAGATAATTAAGGCTTCATCATCAGCTGCACCTCCAAAAGCTTCTCGTGTGAAGCCACTGGCCACTGCACCTCCTAAAGCCAGTGTGCAGTCTGAAGATCAATCCCGCATCTCCAAGAAGACGGAGAAGAAAAAGCAACTTGTCAGGCATATTGATCAAGCCTTGACTCCTGCCGCCATTTTGCGTGAAGAGCCCATTGATCTGTTCAGTGATGAAGATCTTGCTGATGATGCCCTTGAGCAACTAATAAAGAGCAAGGAAGAAGCAGAAATCTTCAACAACTTGCCTCTCTTTGACGTGGCCATCATCCATAACTTCATTGATGAGTGGTTCGGCACCCCCAATCTAAGCTTTGAAGATTTGCAGCTTCCCATTGGCCTCAGCGTTTCTTTCAATGGCACCATTGCTTCTGAGCTAGCTCTTGCTCAGCGCATCGTTGAGCTGAAGAACAAAATTGATTATGAGAAGGCTCAATTCAAGAAGCATGTGGCGAAGCTCAGTGTTCAAGACGTCAGAAACTTCAAGGTCATGCTGCATGAGCTTAAAGAAGCTTTTCTGAAGAAGCGCCAAGAAGCTCAAGGCTCTCGTGAGCGCATGAAGAGCTTGGCTGATAAGTGTGTGCTTGCCTACAATGAGGCTGAGAAGCGCAAGTCACTTGGTCGTCCTGGCATTGACCCCAGGATGGCTGCAAAGAAAAAGAAGAAGCTTCCTGTTGACCAGCCTGCACCTTCAAGCCAAGAAGACGCTCGCATTATCTTCCCGAGCAGCATGACTGGCTCGAAGCCAAAGGTCACCACAACAGCTTCTGAACAGAAGAAGACAAGGGCTGCCGAGGCTGAAGCCAGAAAGAGGAAGAACATTGAAGCCTCTGATGCCGCTCCCTCCAAGAAGAAGCGCAAGACCAAGAAGAGTCGGGCTGCTCCCATAGAGCCACTTGTTGTTGAACCCATCTCTGTGGTTCGTCCTTCATTAGCATCCCAAGAACTTCGCATGACTGTTCATGAGCCTGCTTCCACAGAGGCTCCTGAAGCTGAAGATATACCAGCAGCTGAACCCACCACTGCTGAAGACATTGGTCATCATGACAATGTTGAAGATGATGATGTTCTTCCTCAGATCGAATATAATGTGTTATCATCGCCTGTTCATACGAACAGCGAAAACATCAGCATTGGTCGTCCTCTGACGCCAATTGATCAGGATGCATCGTGGGCTGATCACCCACAGCAACAAGACTCCCCCAGTACTCCCCAACAACAACAAACCACACCATCCGTCCAAGTTGAAGAGGATGAGGACCTGCCCACTCCATCTCCAAAGGCGTCGCCTGTACTACAAAGGCTTCGCAAAGGACCAAGGCCTCAAGCCCCTCTTCCGAGTGTTCAAGAAGGAGAAGTGCACCGTCAACCTTTGCACGTCAAGTGTTCTCTGAAGCCACTCCAACTGTGAATGTCTCTGTGTCTGAAGCACAAGGTGCTGAAGACAATCCGGCTGCATCAGCCGATGAGGAACGTCAATAAGAACGTGTCCAAACTCCCCCATGCCTGAAGAAACAGTTCATGAAGTGAACGTGTCTGTGCCTGACCCTCCAGCTCCTCAAGTGGAGGTTGAAAATCCTGAAGCTGCCACAACCAACGCAAGTGAAGCCAATGACGTTGTCATGGCTGAAGCTAATGTGGAGCTTGAACCAACTAGTGTGCCTAAAGCCAATGAGGCCACTGCACCTGAAGCTAATGAGGCAACTACTACTGAAGCACCTGTTGTGCAGCCTGAAGCCTCAGTTGCTGCCACTGCTCCTGTTCCGCCACCACGGCCCTATACAATCGAGCAAGCATACAACCATGGCGAGCTAATCACAGTAAGATGGCCCGTTCTGGTCCCTCCGCCTAATGTCTCTGGCCCTCAATTTGACTATCACATTGAGCATAGGCCTCAGGTCCAGAAGCCCAAGGCAAGACTACCGAGGTTTACAGGTACTGCAAACTCACCAGGGTCTTTCAATGCGAATGGCTTCAAGAGCCACAACACATTCTTTGACAGCTCGAAGAACCCCTACACGAAGCCAAGAATATCATCAGATCGGTTTTGGAGTCATTAGCAGCGAAGCTATCACTCCTGTGTTCTGTATGATCAAGGGCACATTTTCCCTCATATGCGCCTCGACACTGAAGCCATTACTGGACTGCCCAGCTTAGAAGAAGCACTTGACTGCTTTCGTGATGCTGGGCTGCTCAGTTTTGTCACAGATAAAGAACACTGGAATGAAGAGCTATTGCTTCAATTCTATGCTACTCTGCAAATTCGCGTCTACAACAGAGATATCAAGACATGGATTCTAGAGTGGATGACAGGAAATGTTCAGCATGAAGCCAAAGCTCTCGACATCATTGAGCTTACAGGCCTATCCGCTCCCGGAGAACTCTATGAACCTGGTTGTCAAAATCACCGCAATGCTTTGGAAAGCATCTTCCATAAGCCTGAACCCAATATAAGTCAGATGTTGAGCATGATGAAGCCTTTGCCATGTGATGCTGAATATCCAACAGAGTTCTTTGTTGAAGACCTTGAGTATCTGCCTCGCACCATATATCACATCATCAGGCGAACTCTATGGCCTATCAAAGGACATTCATCAGCGGCAAAGCTTGAAGGAGCTATGAAGACTTTGGTCTTCTACATTCTCAATGGCATCAGCTTCAATGCGCAAGACTTCTTCATCAGGCAACTGGTTGCATCTGGATCTGATCTGTTTGGTCTGATATTCTCTATCGAGGCCTTCCCCCCAAGAACCAAGCTGAAGCCATTGCGCAAGAATTCTATCCTTGCATGGTCCGTGGACCACAGCCTAAAGAAGCCGACCCATCATCATTGCTTTGGTGTCGTGACGACAATCTCTTCAAGCGCAACTTCCAGTATGCTAAGGCTTCGGCAAAGGAAAACAAGAAGTCATGGGGATTAGACTTCATACTGGTCCCTCTGCTCCCCGTGATGATGGCACACATGAAGCTGAAGAAAATAGAATTGACCCCTTTGCAAACCTTGATGGCCTCATCTCTTACATCTTGGTGCAAGGTGCCAAAGTGGATCATTCTGACAATGATGCTGATTCTGATGAAGCCCCAACTCCTCCTCCAAGGCAGCAAAAGCCAAAGAAAATTAAGGCTTCATTATCAACTACACCTCCAAAAGCTTCTCGTGTGAAGCCACTGGCCACTGCACCTCCTGAAGCCAGTGTGCAGTCTGAAGATCTTTCATGCATCTCCAAGAAGACGGAGAAGAAAAAGAAAATCGTCAAGAGTACTGATCAGGATTTGACTCCTCCTGCTATTCTGTGTGAAGAGCACATTGATCTGTCTAGCGATGACGATCTTGCAGATGATGCTCTTGAGCAACTGATCAAGAGCAAGGAAGAAGCAGAGATCTTCAACAACTTGACTCTCTTTGACGTGGCAATCATCCACAACTTCATTGATGAGTGGTTTGACACACCAAATCTCAGCTTTGATGATCTGCAACTTCCAATTGGCCTCAGCGTCGCCTTCAATGGCACCATTGCTTCTGAGCTAGCTATTGCTCAGTGCATAGTCGAACTGAAGCTTAAGATTGACTATGAAAAGGCTCAGTTCAAGAAGCATGTGGCCACGCTCAACGTGCAAGATGTCAAGAACTTCAAGATCATGCTACATGAGCTCAAAGAAGCCTTTCACAAGAAGCGTGAAGAAGCTCGAGGCTCCAGAGAGCGCATGAAATATCTGGCAGACAAGTGTGTGCTTGCCTACAATGAGGCTGAGAAGCGCAAGGCTCTTGGTCGTCCTGGCATCGACCCTAGGATGGCTGCAAAGAAGAAGAAATCAACTGTCCAATCTGCACCTTCAAGGCAAGATGAACCTCGCATTGTCTTCCCAAGCAGCATGACTGGCTCGAAGCCAAAGGTCACGTCAACTGCTTTAGAACAGAAGAGGACGAGGGCTGCAGAGGCTGAAGCCGGAAAAAGGAAAACCTCAGAAGCCTCTGATGCTGCTCCCTCCAAGAAGAAGCGCAAGACCAAGAAGAATCGGGCTGCTCCCACAGAGCCCCTTGTTGTTGAACCCATCTCAGTGGTTCGTCCTGCATCTGCAACCCAAGAACTTCGAATGACTGTTCATGAGCCTGCTTCCATAGAGGCTCCTGAAGCTGAAGAGATTCCAGCAATTGACCCCATCACTGCTGAAGACATTGGTTACCATGACAATGTTGAAGATGATGAAGTTCTTCCTCAAATTGAATACAATGTGGTATCCTCGCCTGTGCTCACGAACAGCGAAATCATCAGCATTGGTCATCCTCTGACGCCAATTGCTCAGGATGCTTCATGGGCTGATCGCCCACAATAACAAAACTCCCCCAGTACTCCCCAACAACAAGTCACGCCATCCGTGCAAGTGGAAGAGGATGAGGACCTGCCCACTCCATCTCCAAAGGCTTTGCCTGTACTACAAAGGCTTCACAAAGGACCAAGGCCTCAAGCCCCTCTTCCGAGCGTTCCAGAAGGAGAAGTGCACCATCAACTTGTTGCACGTCAAGTGTTTTCAGAAGCCACTCCTGCTGTGAATGTCTCCGAGTCTGATGCACCAGCTGCTAAAGACAATCCGGCTGCATCAGCCGATGACGTACGTCAAGAAGAACGTGTCCCTACTCCCCCATTCCTGAAGAAGTTGTTCATGATGTGAACGTGTCTGTGCCTGACCCTCCAGCTCAGCAAGTGGAGGTTGAAAACCTTGAGGCTGCCACCACCAACACCAATGAAGCCAATGACATAGTCATGGCTCAAGCTAATGTGGAGCCTATCCCAAGCACTATACCAGAAGTCAATGCTGACAATGCTCCTGAAGCTTCTGTTATGTAGCCCGAAGCCACCGTTGTTGGCACTGCTCCTGTTCCGCCACCAAGGCCCTATACAGTCGAGCAAGCATACAACCATGGCAAGGTAATCACAGTAAGATGGCCCGTTCTGGTCCCTCCGCCTATTGTCTCTGGTCCTCAATTTGACTATCACATTGAGCATAGGCCTCAGGTCCAGAAGCCAAAGCCAAGACTGCCAAGGTTTCCAGGTACTGCCACATCTGTCGGGTCTTTCAATGCAAATGGCTTCAAGAGCCACAACACATTCTTTGACAGCTGAAAGAACCCCTACACAAAGCCAAGAATCTCATCAGATCATTTCTGGAGTCATCAGCAGCAAAGCTATTACTCCTGTGTTCTGTATGATCAAGGGCGCATTTTCCCTCATATGCACCTCGACACTGAAGCCATTGCTGGAATGCCATGCTTAGAAGAAGTACTTGACTACTTTCGTGATGCGGGTCTACTCAGCTTTGTGACAGACAAAGAACATTGGAATGAAGAGCTATTGCTTCAATTCTATGCTACGCTCCACATTCGCGGTTATAGGAACTGTTCATCATGAAGCTAAAGCTCTTGACATCATTGAGCTTATAGGCCTATCCACTCCGGGAGAGCTATATGAACCTGGTTGTCAAAACCACCGCAATGCACTGGAGAGCATCTTCCATAAGCCTGAACCCAATATGAGCCAGATGTTGAGCATGATGAAGCCTTTGCCACGTGATGCTGAATATCCAAAGGAGTTCTTTGTTGATGACCTTGAGTATCTGCCGCGCACCATATATCATATCATCAGGCGGACTATATGGC
Organism: Triticum aestivum; assembly: GCF_018294505.1. Taxonomy (NCBI): domain Eukaryota; kingdom Viridiplantae; phylum Streptophyta; class Magnoliopsida; order Poales; family Poaceae; genus Triticum; species Triticum aestivum. The sequence continues at coordinate 44,818,264 of NC_057813.1, forward strand.
CGATCAAAGGATATTCATCAGCTGCAAAACTAAGGAGCCATGAAGACATTGGTCTTTTACATCCTCAATGGCATCAGCTTCAATGTGCAAGATTTCTTCATCAGGCAACTGGCTGCATCTGGATCTGACCTTTTCGGACTGAAGTCCTATGCTCCATGGGTCATGCGCCTCATCAAGCAACACTCTGCTGTCAACTATAAACCATCTGCTCGCAATCATGTGGTCTTCCTACCATAGGTTGATATGTCAGTTGAAGCCATATACCCTGAACCTGCCAAGAAGCCTCTTTGTCTTCAAAATGCTAAACATCAAAGCTTCACTCAGCCTATGGAAGGAGTCCAAGCTGTCACGCATGTCTATCCGATGGATGGAAACATTCGTCTACCTCATCGTGCGCCAACTGAAGCTACAGCAAGCATGATTGCTCAAAGGCCTCGGAAGCGCTCTCGGGTCCTAAATGACCGAGAACTTCTTGTGGCCCTGCATCATAAACAAGATAAGCATCATTTTTGGCTCAAGCGTCAGATGCAAAGCCTCTTGGTGGATGTAAATCGCATTCAAAACCTTGCCACCAAGAATGCATTTGTCACTCACGAAACTTGTCGGCGATCATGGAAGAGTTTGACCCTGCTCAGTGCTGAAGCTGATCTTGAAGACGATGGCTTCACTGAAAGATTCAAGTTTGACTCCACTCCTCCACAGAATGCTGTCCTATGAAGAACTCCATCTCTTGAAGACTCTGACTATTCTTCCTCCGCGGCAACTGTCAATGCCAATGTGACCGATGATGAAGACGATGCTACTTCACAACCCCCTACTTCTGCACACATCGACACTGCACCGAGTTCGTCTGCACCGCAAAACGACAACGACAACCCTGCTGCTTCAACTACTCCTCATGAGGACGAGTAGATGCTCTATGTCTTCAAACCTTTTTGGTCATTACTGACAAAAGGGGGAGAAGCGTATGAGTTTGATAGTCTTCAAGCAAGTTCATAAGGGGGGTTGCTTTATATTTTTGCCTAGTGCTTACAACTCTTGCCTTTGATACACTTCGTTCTTTGAGTTGTAACACTTAAACTTGATGGTCGTCTGCCACTTATTTGCGTTTCCACGTGCGATGATAACTTCCGCACTTAGATCATTCTGCATACGTCCATTTTTCATTATGCATGTCATTCTCTTAGCTATATCATTTCATGCATGATGAATTATCTTCATAAGTTGAAGTGGATCTCCACAAGTACAACCTGCCATGTGCATTTGCATTCCAAAAGCAAATTATTTATATGCACATCTTCAGGGGGAGCCCTGGCCACTTATGAAGACAATACGCTATCCTATACAATTTCACATACTTGTTTCCCATTCAAAACTTCAACCAGTTTGTCATCAATCACCAAAAAGGGGGAGATTGTAACTGCATCTAGTGCCACCCCTAGTTGGTTTTGGAGTATTGACGACAAAGTTGGTTGAGGGACTAATGCGTTTGTGAGAATTGCAGGATAACGCAGGAAGTGTCCATCATTGATTCGGTTTACCTACCGGAGATGACCCCTAAAAATGTATGAAGACATTGAAGACAATGGTGGTGTGTGAAGATATTCACACTGAAGTCTATGACATGAGAAGACATTGAGTGAAGACTATGGAGCACGAAGACTGAGTTGTTTCGTTGTTTCCTTTTGTTCTTTGTTGAGTCATAGGAACCACCGTACTATTAAGTGGGGTCCAAGTGAACTAAGTCAGAGTGACTGAAGTGATGCTCAACCCAAATCCTATGTCTTCGAGCGAAGACAATGAGAGCAAATCTTATCCAGAGCTGGATGAGTCAGCTTTGCTTGTAGCCCAAGTAAAGTTGCCGTGTGTGTTTGAAATCTGACCGTTGGAACACGTGTCAGTTCCTTAGTGACCCAGGGTCATTTCGGACATATCAGGTCGGGTTGCCTTGTGGCCATAAATAGCCCACCCCCTACACCATAAATTGGTGGCTGCTCAGAGTTAGTTTACGGCTTTTGTCATTTTGAGAGCAACCCACCTCGAAGCCTTTGAGAGAGAAATCCTTGCGAGGACAAAGCCCAAACACCCAGAGCCAAAGAGTGTTAGGCATCACTGAAGTCTTTCTGTCTGTGTGACCTGAAGACTTATTACACTTGAGGACTGTGCATCCTCCAGCCGGTTAGGCGTCGTGTTCTGAGCATCCAAGAGTCATTGTGGATTGTCGGGTGAACGAAGTCTGTGAAGGTTCGGAAGTCTACCTTGAAGACTTACCAGAGTGATTGGGCGAGGACTAAGTGTCCTTAGCTCAAGGGGAATAAGGTGAAGACACGGTCTTCTGAGTTGAATCTCAGCCTCCCTAACCAGACGTACAGTTGTCACAGCAACTGGAACTGGTCCAACAAATCCTGTGTCTTCAACAAGTGACTGGTTTTATCCCTTTCCTCCTTTACTTTGAGTTTGTCTTCGTGAAGTCATTGCTTATCTGTCTTATCTATTTGACTTCATTGCTTGACTACTATTGTTGATTGGCTTCATACTATCTTCCATCCTAATCCTTACTACCTAGCTGCTATTAGTCTTCGTACGTTAACACTATTGCATACTTGACTATGGCTTACTTGGTGTAGTTTATCTTCCGCTGCATATCAATTAGGTCATTTCTATTGTTTGTCTTCGAAACTTCCACGTTTTGAAGACTTTGATAAAAATCGCCCATTCACCCCCCCTCTAGTCAATAACTAGCACTTTCAGCATGTAGGCGTACGTACAGCGGCCAGGGTGCAAGAAAGAAAATACGGCCACGTATGTGTACATACGAGCGGGGTCTCGAACGCCTACTCACGCATACGTATGGCTAGGGCTCGTGTACATGGCTGGGTCAGAATGGAGAAACAGCATCATCGTCGTGTTCATGGGGAGGTAACAGAATGCGTCGTGTTCATGGGGTGGAAACGAAATGCGTCGTGTTCGTCGGGAGGCAACGGAACGCGTGGGAGCCAACCGGCTGGGTCAGAACGGAATGCATGGTCGTGTTCATCGGGAGGGCTTGGATGGAACAGGCGATGGAAACGAGGCCTGGCATATCGCAAAATGGAGGAAACGGACCTCCTACGTTCGAAACGGGGTCTTTTTGATCGGGAGGGGTGTGGCGTACCGCAAAACGGAGGAAACGGACCTCCTACGGTCGAAACGGGGGTCTTGTTGATCGGGAGGGGT